>NC_142746.1:14255174-14420174 GCF_051943395.1 Hippocampus bargibanti
GTACCTAAATTGGTGCCCTCGTCCAAGTGCGGTACTATTTGGACGCAACAGACTTAAATGCAATGCTATATAAATTTATGATTTCTTCTTACCCTATTAGGTTGAAGCAATTATTCCTGATTGACAAACGGCACATATCTATCATAATTAATTTGATTGAAGTGTCATGTTGCTGAAAACGTGACTTATTTCCGGATCTATGATATGTGAAAAAGCCTTTAAATTTCTCATTTAGTTGTTGCATATTATGGCCTTGAAATGAATTAAGAGCAACAATATGCAATGTCATAGGTCAGTCGAGACTCTGCCATTAAACAATAACCCCTTGTCATGTGATGCCCATTAGGGTTGTTGTGATTTGAATTGGTTAATTCTGGCATATGCTTTTTCCTTTTGTACGTGGCTTGTTTATCTCTGTTCATTCATTAAATACTGTTCTTTATTCAAACCATATCCACCGTCACACCCCAATATACAGGCTAATAAGCATATTCAAAGTAATCCAAAAAGTCTGTTTTTGGTTTTCCATGTTGCAATTCTTAGTCTTGGCTGCACTTGAATACAATGCTGCATGATCATTTAGGCTGAGAAATCTTAACAAATCTGTCATTGTTACACCCACAATGGCTTAAACACCCATGCGTGACAAGTATAGGGCCGTACGCAGTGACAAGAAAAGGGCTGTACACCACACGGAATGACTAATTATATTATGACTGTGGAGTTCCTTGTCTTTTGGCTCAATATTTTCATTTTACAGCCTGCAGCTTTACTGATTTGGTTCACCGGTCTCATCAACTTCATTTATAATTGAGCAGAAAGCGCTTGGATGAGTAGTCTATATACACAACTCAGCAAGCAAACAACTGGCATTTGTAAGCTAAAAAGGCACAAAAGGAGCTCACAACAGGGACAATGCAAATCAATCGTCGTACAACAGGAATCATTATGCTTTTCCTCGCAAAATACTGTGCTTTGAGGAGCACTTGAATGCCTTTTTGATACTTCCTTCTTGACCCATTTTGAACCTCAGACCTTCAGTCAAGTTCGTGAATAGCTGCAAGGGAAAACTGCTCCTCCTCTCCCTCTGTTATTGTTTTTTTCTCCTCTTTTCTTGCGTCCATTCTGCTATTATCACATTTTCCTATCGGGCCAGCACACCACTACAAGAGGCTTGGCTCCGTATTCAGTCACCGTTCTAGAAAAGAGTACCATGACTGTGGGAGGCACACCCTCTAACCTGCCCGTACCCTTGGCAACCAGAACGGAGCAGCTGGTACTGTCAGCCACCCTGACAGATGACCTGCTGCGTGGATCCTTTTAGCTCATGATTCACCTATCGTGAGGCGAGCAGAAATTCACTATAAAAGCATTTGAAACGCGTCTTTCTCGTCACATTCCAATTGCATGCGATTCAGCCTGCATTCTCCGTTTCAGACCACTTAAGTTTAAATTTATTGCTAATCTGAATTTCTCGATCATGTGGCAATTATAAGTGCCTTGCATGCTGGGTCCGAGAGGACAGTAATTTCATCTGTGCTGTATGTCATGCATATTAGCATATTTGACAATAAAGCTGACTTTGACTTTGACTTGGAAATATGTGGCCAACATTTTTCTATCGCTTTTTATGTGACTGAAATGACTGAAAGCTAATTGCTGCTACTATTGCTCCAGGTTTTACTAATTTTGATGCTACTCATTAACGGTTAAAGGTCTATTTATGACACATTTTTGCTTTAAGCCTTGTGTAGAATTGTAGTACAGTGATACCTCAGCTTACGAACGCTTTTTGCATTATGGACATTAAATTCGCGAGCATATAGTCTTGGCGGACTACCTAGTTTTCGGCGGATGAACCAAACCACTGAGCCCCTCTTTGGCTGGTGGACTAGTTTTCGGCGGATGAACACCAAACCACACATCGAACAGCGCCACGGTAGCTGGCGGACTAGTTTTCCACACCCCCTTTGAGTTCAGACGTGGTTTGCTATCGAATGGACTACCATTGCTATGATGGGACCGAAAAAGACCCCAACATAGGCTAGTGTCAAGCTGAAGAGGACACAAAAGAAAATTACAGTTGAGCAGAAGAAGGAGATCATCAAAAAACACGAACGAGGTGTGCGTTTGTGTGACTTAGCGTCCAAGTACCATGCAGTACACTAAGTCGACCATTGCTACGTGTGGCTAAGGGTGTTTCTGTGTCGACGAAGCAACAGTCTCAGGCAATAGAACAGGTTGAAAAACTTCTGTTGATTTGGATTAACGAAAAGCAGCTAACAGGGGACAGTGTGAGTGACGGTATTATCGCCGAGCAAGCACGGCAACTTCACTCGGATATCAGCAATGACCATCACAAAGGTAAATAAAATGACTTTATTATAAAGTAGGGCGGCCCGGTAGTCGAGTGGTTAGCACACCGGCTTCACAGTGCAGAGGTCGCCGGTTCGCGTCCCGGTCCGGCCTCCCTGTGTGGAGTTTGCATGTTCTCCCCGGACCCGCGTGGGTTTTCTCCGGGTCCTCCGGTTTCCTCCCACACTCCAAAAACATGCATGGCAGGCAGATTAACCACTCCAAATTGTCCATAGGTGTGAGTGTGAGAGTGACTGTTGTATGTCTTTGTGTGCCCTGCGATTGGCTGGCAACCAATTCAGGGTGTCCCCCGCCTCGTGCCCCAAGACAGCTGAGATAGGCTCCAGCAACCCCCGCGACCCTAATGAGGAATAAGCGGTACGGAAAATGAGATGAGATATTATAAAGTAGAATTTATTTCTTTAATTCAAATACACATTTATTATACATAAAATAAGGTATATTTTGTGTAGTTTTAAGGCTTATTTAGGAAAAAAAAATATGTTTTTGGGGACCTGGAAACAGATTATTCTCATAATTCATATTACTGGTTCCTATTAATGGTTTCTTATGGGAAATAAATGTTTGGAAGACGAACTTTTCGCCTTACACACACTTTCTGGGAACCAATTAAGTTCCTAAGCTGAAGTATCACTGTACTTGATAACAAATGAGACATTAATATAATTGAGATAATTAATTAATATAAAAATTCTACAAGTTAAAAGAATGGCGCATTATTGACCAAAACAGAATTTCTGAAAAACTCTTAAATGATTAAGTGGTTCATATTTTTTGTGCATTGTATGTGCTTTTGATAAACCTGCAATGCACAACATAATTATCTCTGCCTTATGTCTGTTTACAGGATGTCGTGTGACGTTTCCTTGTTTTTGTATGAACACACAAAGAAAACATTGATCCAGCTAACACCAAGCAAAGATTTTCCAAATGTGGCGAAGCTTAGTGAACGAAAATAGCTGCACTTCAATGCAGCAGTGTCTTTTTATTCATTCATATTCAGATTTCCTCCATTAACACGAAGCTTTAAAGAGCGAACATCTGGATGAAAGAGTGAGTTGCTCACAGCTGCTTTCTTCAAGACTGCCAACAGTATTGTTAACCTCAGCCGCTTCAAGCCATGTGGCACTGAGCCTAGTTCGTCTCAGCAAATGAACAAGTCCTCATAAATGGTGGTGATAGCGACCATAATTGCATTTACAGTACTAAGAGCAATGAGTGCCCACGGACTGGGTGAGCTACAATACGGACAAGAGTGTAATTCCATTAAATGGATGTATTTTTGACAGAAGACAACAAAGTGAAGAATCTAACAATGAAATGTGCTGCTCTGTGTCAGAAAGCTTCATCTTAGCAACAGATCATGGACCACCCAAAGGAATAAAGGGCCCAACCAAGAATGCTTCAGAATAAAACAATGACCGATTTTGAAAGAGGCTTCGGAGCCGCATTTTCTAAATTGCTCTCTAAAATTGTGTCAGGAACAGAAACAAGTAATACAGAAAACTCAAACCTGAGATAGATACATGGGGTTGGACATACAGTATTTAAATTATCCTGAATTTAATGAGAGTAGTCCACTAGGATATCTGCACACCGATGCAGAGCCGTGGCAATATTTTGGTCACAAACAGATTCCTTAAAGAGAATGAGAAGAGTTGCTTTGGCAGAGAATTGTGTTAGTAGCTGTGTTTACACCCACAAGCAGCAAAATGCCCGTTCCCAATCACACTTATGTTGCGCACCTCCCTGAAATTAAGAACACCTGGTCTAAATCGCCAGCGTGCAGATTAACCCAATTTACTGTGCTAGTCAGAAAAATAGAGCTATCCCGGAATGAACATTCAAATATCCAAGGGTGAGTATGGCGAATATTGAATCGCGAGTCGAACAACATCTTTATTTTTAAATTCAATGTAAAGATCCCATCTAAGAAATATGAAGACTTTCAAGATCTGATTAATTCTGAGAAATACACACAGAAAGAAGTTACCTTTGAAGAGCGCAAAAAAAAAAAAAAAAAAGGGAAACGGTTACCTTAAAAAACCGAAGCCAAGACTGGATGAGAGAATTATTAAACACACTCGGGGATGGTTCTTTGAGCTTGCCAACACCCCGAGGAACATTTCTGAAGTGCTAATTTGATCACAGTTGTGCAGAACCCAAGTGAATGTCAGCAACATGAAAGCAACTGTCAGGGGGGAAAAAACGGAGCATTGAGGCTTGGTCATACAGTTTATCAGTGTGGACGTGCTTCTGTGTCGATGTGCTACACATGGTGGCGAAGTCTTTTATAAAACATATTAGGATGGATTAGTAGTGTTACAATTTTACCATTGCAAATCAAACAACACATCCTGTACACATAGCGTTGTCAGAAGTGAGATGTTTCAATGTGCTCCCCCTTAAGGCATGCCATTTGAAACATATGCACTTCAAATAATCACGGTCGGGCAGTGTTATACTTTACTTTAAATGGTACCTGTTGGTAAATTGCCCCGGGATTATTTTCAAAATGGCGATACATCAGTGCAAACAACACAATAATAATAGTAATAGAAATACACCCCTTTCAAAGCTCTCAAGGACGCTTTACAGTCACAGACAAGCATAGGTACTGTAATAACAACAATAGGTAAGACAAATATGAGTGTCATCAGACACTAAAAATGTGAATTCATTAAAACATGTAATGATTAGTATCTACCATTATTTCTACAAAAGTAATATTTGAGTTCCAGACAGAAATTAAAGACAAGGAAGGGAGGTATAACATGGTTGTGGGTAAAATGGAGGGCTCCGTGGTGACTCTTATCAATGTTTATGCACCACCTGGGGCATTATGGAATTTTTACTGACATATCTTCGACCTGATGATTACTAAGGCCCAAGGATTGGTCATATGTGGTGGGGACTTTAACATGAGATTGAATCTTAAAATGGATGCATCAAAAACAACACAACAGCACAATAACCTGATGGCGGATAAAGTGGGAAAAATGATAAAGGAGATGGGCATATGTGATGGATGGAGAGAGCTTAAAGAGAGCTTGAGACTATACTTTTTACACGGCACCACATAATAGTTACTCAAGGATTGATTATTTTTTTCTGTATAATAAAGACATCGGCCTTATAAGGACGTGTAAAATTGGAATAATGGACCTATCGGATCACAGCCCAGTCTATTTGGACATACAAATAAAATGCAATAAAGGGCCTTACGCCTGGAGACTTAAAGGACAACCGACGTCACTTTTTTATTTTTTAACTGACACCAGAAAAACGTTTTATAGCATCTAAAATACCCGAAACACGTAGTATGATATTTTTAGTCAAATGCAAAACACCAATAACAATGACTTAAAGTGTCAAAAATCTGCAAAAAATTGAGCTGCGAATCGGGCATTTTCAGAAAGACCCGCCCCCAGTTCGTGACGTCACGCCAAGACGTCTTGCATTGCTAGTGAATCAAAACAATGGCTTCAGATTCTGAGAATATGCTTTCTTGTTACACATCCAGTTATAAATATGATTCAAATATTTCTGAAGAGGAAAGCATACATGTTTGCAATCGATTAAAGAATTTATTTGTGCCATTTTGAGGCAACATTGGGGGAAATCTCTCACCCAAAAAAAGAGGCACAAAATGGCGACATCCTGTAATGAAATGCTGTAATGAAAAATCATTACAGAAACTAGAGAGTCAACACAAAAAAAAAATGTTCAAACGGCGGTGGCCCAAGAAATTACGACAGTCAGTGCGGGTTATTTGTGGAGCCTGATTGATATTTTACCTTCCAGTCTCCACTCTGCTTTTGAACTATCAAAGTTGAAATGGGTCCAAATTTCACTGTTTTCTACCCATTTTCTACCCATTTTACTTGTTTTTATCCCCTTTTCTTTTTTTTTGTTTCAAGCTCTGTCCTCTCCCTTTCGTGTTTGTGTGTGTTTTCGCTCTCTCTTTGTCTGCCTGTCTCTTTAATGTTTACCCCCTCCACACTGCTGGGTTCTTGACCAATCACATGGCTTTAACCGAAGACGCCATTTTGTTTTTTTTGGAGAACGGCCTCACTCTCTCTCTGTCTATAACCCCATCCCCCACTGCTGCGTTCTTGACCAATCACGTGGCTTTAACCGACGACTGGGGGCGGGGAATACAGGACAAAAAAAAGTCCGCTGCCATTTCCTTGTTTGGAGAACGGGCTCATTCACGAACAACACATCACTCATTGTGGCAGCTCCGTGTGTATCCCGAAAAATCGTTCGTATGCCAAGGTAAAATTTTCATAAATGTAACGTTCGTAAACCGAAAAGTTCATAAGCCAATGGGTTCGTAAACCAAGGTCCCACTGTATTACATTCATCCAGCCACATGAACAATTCAAAACAAAAATAAAAATGTGTACAATGTGTAAAATGTGAAAATACAAAAATATGTATGTAAAAGTATGAAATGCTGACAATGAATTACTTTTTTTGTCCCGGTTTGAATTACATTCAAACAAACCTGTAATGTCTGACACTTTCCTTGACCTCTGAGTGGGTAAACAAATATAGAGTACAAAACCTCTGGATTGCCAGAGGGTTATCTCAGGTTGAGATTAACGTATAAAGATGGGGAATGTGGACAGAATGTAGCATGAGATGTTCCTGTGCTGTACACAGCACATAAATAAGGGAGCAGCACAAAGCTATCCCCCAGGAGGACTGTCAGTTGGCATTTTAACATGCAGGAGACTAATGAGAAACAGTGCCGCATCACGCACCTTATGCAACATGCAACACAGATGGATTTTTTAATATAGCCTTACAGTAATATGAAGGTCTGCATGATGTTTACAGCACTTGCAAAGCATTGGTCTAGGACCATTCTTGAACAAGGCCACCCACCTTTGTGTTATGTGAAACTATGCAACAACAACAACAACAACAAAAATCATATACTGTACCTCAGAATATGTTAACAAACCAATCAGACATTCCCTTTGTTACTCATCATTAACTCTTTGAACAGTAGCCCAAATGGAACTGTATAGTGCCTCAACACAATTTTTTGATGATGATACTAGTGCAGCGTGTTCGACCGGAAACAAATTCCTTGTGTGTTCTACATACTTGGCAATAAAGATGATTCTGATTCTGATCACATTACATTAGTTGGTCCCAGAAATAGATTGCACGGTAACAACAGTTACGTCTGACAAATAATATGGCCTTGGATGGTTTTGGTCTATCCAATTTTTCAAATATATGCACAAAATGGAACTGTATAGTGCCACTTAGCAGTTTTTTTTTTGACAACGATACTAGTGCAGCGTGTTCTACCGGAAACAAATTCCTTGTGTGTTCTACATACTTGGCAATAAAGATGATTCTGATTCTGATTCTGATGATTTGTTTGCATGTATATTAGCGGTGGCAGAAATTGTTGCTAATGTACAACAGAACTTCACAGATGACTCGGCATTCTTGAAATCCTACACTGTTCCCAATACCTAGAAATGGCGTCTCCGCCAATTTTATAATGTCAATGATAAACAAATCACAAATTGTTACCACACTATTTCAGAAGCTGGCTGTACACCAAGCAAATAAAAAAGAGCGATTTTACTTTTTTGTAATAGTCACAGACACAAGTGAGCTAAGTCGTGACCCCGGAGTGACTTTGAGTCTGTCTAATGCAGCCGCACTGGTGTGAAGTGCTTGCTCCGATCAGAAGAGGACAGCAGTGGCAGCAGACGCCCACCTAATAGGACTTTGTGGTGCCCGTCACAGTGGTTTCCTGTAGTCTGCCAAGTTGTACTAGTCGGTAAATGACACAGCAATTAGGAGGGCACATGATCAAATAGAATGTCTCTAACCCTCAGCGGTGAATTTAACTTATTCAAATGAGATCCTCAACAAGAAGTCAACGCCTTCCTTACAACAGTCGTTCTTCCTTTGGCATTCCCTATTGTAGAGAAGGACAGAAAATAGTAAATAGTTTTTGATCCCAGGAGCACAGACAGTGGTCTGACATTTTGAGCTATATCTTGGAATACACACATCTTACAATGTATAAGATGAATATCTACCAGATAAAAGATGAATGTCTTCAATATGTCTGATATATTTACGTCATTTTCGTATTTTTTGTCGGTCCAGAGTTATGAGCAATCAAAAAAGAGTGTGAATCAGAATCAGAATCACAATCATCTTTATTGCCAAGTATGTAGAACACACAAGGAATTTGTTTCCGGTAGAAAACGCTGCACTAGTATCGTCGTCAAAAAAAAACTGCTAAGTGGCACTATACAGTTCCATTTTGGCTACTGTTGAAAGAGTTCAAAGAGTTAATGGCTTGGGGGAAGAAGCTGTTTAAATGTCTGTTGGATTTGGTGCGCATGGATCGGTAGCGCCTGCCTGAGGGGAGTAGCTGGAAAAGGTGGTGGGCAGGGTGCGGAGGGTCCAGTAGGATTTTCCGCGCCCTAGTTTGGATTCTTGCAGTGTGCAAGTCCTCCAGAGTGGGTAGGGCGGTGCCAATGATTTTTTCCGCCGTCCTAACTGTCCGTTGAAGTCGGATTTTGTCCATTTTTGTGGCGGCCCCGAACCAAACGGTGATGGAAGAACACAGGATGGATTCGATGACAGCCGTGTAGAAATGTTGCAGCACCTCCTGTGGCAGGCCATGCTTCTTTAGCAGCCTCAGGAAGTACATTCTCTGTTGGGCCTTTTTCAGGATAGAGTTGGTGTTGACCTCCCACTTCATGTCCTGGGAGACTGTGATTCCCAGGAACTTGAAGGTCTCAACGGTTGACACCAGGCAGTTGGATAGTGTGAGGGGTAGCTGTGGTGATGGATGTTTCCTGAAATCCACGATCATCTCAACTGTCTTGAGCGTGTTCAGCTCCAGGTTGTGACGGCTGCACCAGAGCTCCAGCTGTGATCCGTCTTTGATGAGACCGATGACCGTGGTGTCGTCTGCAAACTTTATGAATTTGACAGCTGGGTGCGTTGAGGTGCAGTCGTTCGTGTAGAGAGAGAAGAGCAATGGAGAGAGGACACATCCCTGCGGGGCTCCAGTGCTCGTGGTTCGTGTTGAGGATGATATATTTCCCAGTCTGACCTGTTGTGTCCGTCCTGTCAGGAAGCTGAGGGTCCACTGGCAGATCGTGGGGGACACACCAAGCTGGAGAAGTTTGGGGATGAGGAGTTCTGGGATGATGGTATTGAACGCAGAGCTGTAGTCCACAAACAGGATCCTTGCGTAGGTTCCTGTGTTGTCAAGGTGGTCGAGGATGTGGTGCAGTCCGATGTTGACTGCATCCTCCACAGACCTGTTTGCCCGGTAGGCAAACTGAAGAGGATCTAGCAGAGGTCCGGTGATGTTCTTTAGGTGGTTCAGCACGAGGCGTTCAAAGGACTTCATGACCACAGACGTCAGAGCGACAGGTCTATAGTCGTTCAATCCAGAGGGTGCTGGTTTCTTTGGAACTGGGACGATAGTAGACTGTTTGAAGCAGGATGGGACTTCACACTGCTCCAGGGATCTGTTGAAGATTTGAGTGAAGACCGGAGCCAGCTGGTCAGCGCAGACTCTCAGGCAGGAGGGGGACACTCTGTCAGGTCCTGCAGCTTTCTTGATCTTCTGCTGCTTGAAGAGCCGTCTAACGTCCAGTTCGTGGATCTGTAGGGCAGAGGGCGGAGATACGGTAGTTTCTGGTAATGGTGGGCAGACCGGGGAAATGGGGGTGTCCTTTTCAAATCGGCAAAAGTATGTATTTAACTCATCAGCCATACCATTGTTGTACACTGCTTGGGGGGAAGGTAAACGATAATTTGTTATTGCTTTCAGGCCATTCCACACCGATGCAGAGTCGTTAGCGGAGAACTGTTTGTTAAGCCTCTCCGCATAACGTTTCTTTGCGATGTTAATTTCCTTCGTCAGCCTGTTTCTGGCGAGTTTGTAAACTGCTCGATCGCCGCTTTTAAATGCGGATTCTTTCTCTTTCCTAAGCTGCCTGAGTTTGGGAGTGAACCATGGCTTGTTGTTGTTGAATGAGCGGAAGGACTTTGTTGGTACACACATGTCCTCACAGAAACTGATGTATGATGTTACAGTGTCTGTGTATTCATCCAATGTGCCCGTCAAAGACGCTCCAATCAGTGCAGTCTAAGCATTCTTGTAGCGATAACTTTGCTTCATCTGTCCATGTTTTAACGGTCTTGACTACCGGTTTTACACATTTGAGTTTCTGTTTGTATGTGGGAATTAAGTGGATTAAATAGTGGTCAGAAAGACCCAATGCTGCATGCGCAACAGACCGGTATGCGCCTTTGAGTGCTGTGTAACAATGATCTAGAATGTTTTCTCCTCTGGTGAAACAGTCAATATGCTGCTTATATTTGGGAAGTTCACGGTTTAAACGTGTTTGATTAAAATCGCCCAAAATGATCAGGGGTGATTCTGGATATTAGGAGAGAGAGAGAGAGAGAGAGAGAGAGAGAGAGACAGACAGACAGAGACAGAGACAGAGAGATGTGAAGTAAAGTGGTTTGCACATTGACTTCACAGTGCAGAGGTCGTGAGTTCAAGACCCTGTGTAGAATTTCTCTGGGTTCTCCGGTTTCCTCCCACATTCCAAAAACATGCATGGCAGGCTTATTGAACATTCCAAATTGTCCTTAGGTGTGAGTGTGAGCGCGCATGGTTTTTTTTCTCCGTGTGCACTGCGATTGGCTGGCAACCAATTCAGGGTGTCCCCCGCCTAGTGCCCGAAGACAGCTGGGATAGGCTCCAGCACCCCTCGCAACCCAAACGAGGATAAAGCGGTCTGGAAAGTGGCTTTTAAAAAGGGCCGAAAATTATTGCTTTTCGAAACTAACACCAGACAATTCGGTATGAACGATCAGAACATTGCAACAGCTGAAACCAGGTACAGGTTTTTCATGCAGATGACGTAACGCAATTTGGGTGAACTTTATTGGGCTGTAAGCAGGTTCGAGATGTCTTCATATTTTATTCATAAATATGACAGCAGCGTGCAGTAAACCCTCTGAGTCACTAGAAATAAATGAATTCACCTCATTGTTATTAAGATCATCTTTATTATACATGTAAAAATCACCGCCCTGGCCTTGGCACAGTTATGGAGCAGCGGGATGTTCACACGTGCACGAACGATCATGGTAGAGGATCTCCAAGTGCCCACTTCCTAGCAATGATCTGTGATTGTCCTGGACACCTTTACATCACCAACCCGTGGAGGTCTGCTCACTGTTGTTTATGAACATACTTCGCAGGCTTGATCTCATCCATTGTTCCCAGCAAATCAATTTCTACTTCTGACACATCAATCATTGGACGCCTTTCCTGCGCTCAATTTAAAGGGATTAGGAGTTGTCGCTTCCATAGCCTACAAAACTAGTCGGCTGTCTTCAAGTTCACGTGCCTGTGGGTGTGACGCACTAAGTACGGTCTTGACGGCAATTGCCTGTCGCCAACGACATCAAACCAGGCCGGCATGAAATAACGAGGGAACAATGACTGATTTACTGACATCCCCATGAATGAAAATTTGGATGTAACAGAATAACTGTTCAGAACACTTTGGTAGGACACTTTCTAAGTGCGAACCTTTATGTCTTTAAAGCTTGGTTGCACACAGAGAGATGAAGCCAGTGGCAAAGACCAGCCTTTGCCGACAAAGTGTGACGGCAGTGTGAGATGCAGTGAGGGAACACCAAAGCTACTCCTCCACTCATGCATAATAAAGACATGTCAGAATAAATTACAAGTCACATGTGATCATCACCCTCTGACACTGACGTTGTTTTACTAATTGCCGATTTCCTTTCCAGGACATTATTAGGTTTACGGGCAACAAGAAGTGATTGTAATATTATGTGCCACCACCACCAATCTACCTACCTACCTACCTACCTACCTACCTCTCTCTCTCTCTCTCTCTCTCTCTCTCTCTCTCTCTCTCTCTCTCTCTCTCTCTCTCTCTCTCTCCCTCTCTCTGTCCGTCTGTCTGTCTGAACACGCCCGCCCCCCCTCTCTGTCTCTGTCTCTGTCTTTGTCTCTCTCTCTCTCTCTCTCTCTCTCTCTCTCTCTCTCTCTCTCTCTCTCTCTCTCTCTCTCTCTCTCTCTCTCTCTCTCTCTCTCTCTCTCCCTCCCTCGATCCATCCTCCTCTGTCCCTTCCTCCCTCCCTCCATTTCGCCTCCCTCCCTCCCTCCCCCTCTCTATTTATTGGTGGGCATGTTATATGTGTGATGTGCCCTCTTGGTCATCTCAAGTACACTCAGCACTTGGAGAAAAGAACTGGTGAAACTGGTGAAAGGTTCAAATGTTAGCTAAAATTTGCTGTGTGTGTGAAAAGTTATAATTCAGTGTCTTCAAGTGGATTGAGCTTCCACTCTACAGGACCCATGATATCAAATCACTGCCCTATGACAGAAAAGTGAGCAGAAATAGAATACAGTATGACATTTATATATTCATACCTTGGGCTTCAAGCCACACTGAAAGAATGTGCTCACCATGCCAGAACAGAATTACATAAACCTGCCCTCAATGCGGAGATTGGCGGTATATTTTTTTAACCACTCTTTTTTTTTTTCCACAATTTTTAATTCAATATACTGATGTGCCACCAGGTAAGACAAGTGAAAAAATATGCTGTGCAAAAATACTGTACATACTTCCACTGTATTACAAACTTGTAGTTTCAGCTCATTTATTTATTCTTGCCTGGCGTTTACTTTTCAAGACTGGACATGAAATATGATAAATATAACCAATATCATCGTACAATGGACATGAGTTAAAATGATCCTGTGTACTGTACAAATGTCCTGAGCCAATAAATACAAATAAACTCACCATACAAACTATGCAACGGTGTAACCAGTGATCAATTAAAAAGTAGTTTGTCAGATTTTGTACAAAGAATGTACTTCTATCTTTTCACCTCCATCACTGTATGTTGTGTTTGCCGAAGGGGACTTTTAAAGTTAACAATACATTTAGTATATTTTTTTAAAAATTCAAACAACTCACTGAAATTAAATCCTGATCTACCCATAACTTCCTTAAACTTAACAGTAAAAAAACTGAAATTCTCCTCATTGGTACCAAATCCACCTTCAGCAAAGCTAACAGTTTCTCTCTCACTATTGACAATTTGACCGTTTCTCCCTCCCATAAGGTGAAAAGTGTAGGTGTCATTCTTGACGGCACACTATCTTTCCACTCCCATATACATAACTTAACCCGGTCTGCGTACTTCCATCTACGCAATATCTATCATCTTCGCCCGTCTCTCACTCCTCACACCACTGCTATCCTCGTTCATAGTCTTGTCCCCTTCCGGATTGACTATTGCAATTCACTTCTCTTTGGTGTCCCTCAGAAACTTCTCCACAAACGTCAACTCGTCCAGAATTCTTCAGCCCAGATCATCACCAGAACCTCATCCTTTCACCACATCACGCCCGTCCTCCAAGAGCTCCACTGGCTCCCGGTCAAATATAGAATAAACTTTAAAATTCTTCTTTATACATTTAAAGCTATCCATAACCTTGCCCCCCTATACCTATCTGACCTTCTTCAAATTTCTATTCCCTCTCGTTCCCTCAGATCCTCTTCCTCCCTCCGCCTCTGTGTGCCCCCCCTGCCCGTCTCAGCACGATGCTCTGTCCCCAAACTTTGGAACTCACTTCCTTCCAACATTCGTAACATCGATTCTCTTCCCACCTTCAAGTCCCGTCCCAAAACCCACCTATTTAAAATTGCATTTTCTCTGTAGCTCTCTCTCTCTCTTGTTTCTATTTATAATTGTATTTTATTTGTTGCATTGTATTTGTGATTGTATTTTATTTATTATAGTACCTATGCTTGTCTGTGACTATAAAGTGTCATTAAGAGCTTTGAAAGGCGCTTAAAATGTCATGTATTACCTAATGCTGGTTTGTAGATTCTCTACTACAAGAGATTACACAGAAATGTATCTTTCAATATTAATATTTTGTCCCCCATTGTGTGATGACAATCACAACTCATTTCACACTCGAATTGTCACCGTGGTAGTACATGTTGGAAAATGATAAATTGTAGCAGTCCAACACGTTAATCCAACACTGATGAAATAATCATGCTTCTTCCTGATCAGTAGTCAGAATATACCACCCAGCAAACACAGATGTGACACCCGTCAGTAGCAATGGTCGACCCGATGTCTTATGTGGGCAAGTGAACATCCATGTTCTCCAGGTCTTTGATCAGTCCGCATCCACGGCCACTCGGGTGAGTCGACACCAAGGCAGGACAGCCTTTGAAAACTTCAATCATCTGCTTCTGATAAGATTATGATGTTGCTGATCTTTGACTCCGAGGTCCAAATCAATTGTGACAGAAACTCTGCTGCTGCTACTCCCACAGGGAGGCAATGAGGTGCAGCCATTTTAAATAGCTGATGCTAGGGACATTCGCCGAATTATTAGATCTTTTAGTTTGGTGGCATAAATGGAGCAACATGCCGTTGTGATGGCCGCCGTGTGTGAGGCAGGAGTAAACACGCAATATCTGGGTTAATCTACAATGACAAGACCTGGGATATTTTATGCATCTTCTCTGCATCTGGGGTCTCACGGACACCGGAATGTAAAGCAGGAGATTTAGATTAAGATTGCTACTATCCAGTAGTAGTCCCATTTTGCGTAGAGCGGCAATTCTTTTGACAATTGGCATGATATCATGCACCCACTCTGAGTGATGTCACAACCAATCTCTTACAGCCCGTGCCTACTGTGTAATGACTGACAAGTGAGGCAGTGAAACAATCACTTGAACAATGACTGATAAGAATTTGAGTCTTTAGTTAATGGACGTGGACATTTTTGTACTGTGGGAAACTTTTGGGCATCTATTAGACGATTCATTGGAAAGAGGCCAATATATGAGGCTGCTTAATTATATCCCATTGCTGTGCTGGGATTGTATGGTATTAAAATGTCACTCTAACCAGGTGCTCAAAGTCAGCTACCCAGTATTCGCTTCCTGCTACACTAAATTAATGTCGATCAACTGTTTTCACGCCGCAAGCTCCCACCGCACCTATTGCTTTCTCCTCCAAACTATGACAGTTATTTCTCATGATACAGTGTGTGTCCTTCAAGAGAATGAGGACCGTCTGCAGAAATACACCTAAATAAATCATGAACCCCAGGTTATAAAAATGCCAGAGAAGAGTTGGAAAACTTGCCCAATTTCCTACCTGGCGAGACAAATATCCACACCAATGCTTCTCCAGTCCAAGTTATATCCTCTCGATGCAAATGTTTTTCCCCCTTAAAACAATGTTTAATACCAAATTGATGCACATCTAGGGTTAATTCTGAGTTAGAATAATTTGTATTTGGTTAATTACACCTTGAACTTTTAGCAGAAGGGTTGCGTTAAGTGATGCAATTTATTTACTATTCATTTCACAGTACTTTTCATTCATCGTTCATCCATTTTATGGTGCATTTTACCTTCACAAGGAGCCTTATTTTACACACATTATTATTCTAACATGACAATGATTTGTCAAGAATACTATGCACAGAGGACTGTGGAAGTCAAGAACCTGTTTTATCACTACTTCTTTCCTTTGCAGTGCTGAAACCCAAAGGATTAAGGCAAACTCATCTGAGCTCACTATCATGGTGGATAGTGGAGGCCACTGGGGCATGAACTATCACTTATCACCTTGATTTCATTTCTTGCACTCATAGAAAGCCCTTTATGCCACAGAAATGACCAAATCTGTGCTTGTATAAAAAAAAGAAAGGGAGAAAAAGCCAAAGCAAAACCCATAGCCCATTTAACATCAATGATTACCAATCCATTGACCATTAATGACTTGCTGGTTAATGGAAAAGAAAAGATTGATAAAACAGCAAATAAGTAACGGTTAAAAAAAACAAAAACAAAAAAAAAACACGTACACTCAATTTTGCTCACCAATGCTGCAATTTCGAGCAACAGTAGATCAACAGCCTAAGTGCATCTTGTATCAGTTACATTGAAAAGAAATATAAAACACTTTTGACAAAGAAATATTTCCTTTTTTGTTTTTGCTCAAATCAAAATTATTGTTTTTTTATAGAACACAAAATAA
Source organism: Hippocampus bargibanti (assembly GCF_051943395.1). NCBI lineage: Eukaryota > Metazoa > Chordata > Actinopteri > Syngnathiformes > Syngnathidae > Hippocampus > Hippocampus bargibanti. The sequence continues at coordinate 14,271,702 of NC_142746.1, forward strand.
TCACTTCTCTCAATATTGTTCATAAATGTTGTATGTACTTCATCGACCTCACACGTGTGGCTTACCAAGATGCTGAATTGACAGCCTCATTTTTACACGTGTGCCTTTCGCCACTCTAAAATTGACGGCAACACAATTGTTTTGCCTTTGCATGTAATTGCTTTGGTTGTTAATTGTGCCTTGAGGAATCTTGCTTTGCACCGCTTCACTGACTGTGAAAAGTTGTTACATATTGGCAGGGACGTTATACATGTTGTGGTATATGCTGTTCCGGAGTACCTCAAACATGTTCAATGTATGCATATCTGGTGAGTATGCTTGCTAAATGAAGAAATGGAACTTTCAAGATTCCAGGATTTGTGTACACAGCTTTGCAATATGAGGACATGCATTATCATGCTGCAACATGAGATGATGGACCAAGATGAATTGCACAACAGCAGACCTAAGAATCTCAGCTCCACAATTCTGTGCATTAAACATGTCATCAAACACACCTGTGTTCATTTTCCAATAACACACTCTTGCCCACAGTGTAATCCCACAGCATTGGCACCATTGGCCACACAATCCACTGCGTTGACAGCAGTGGCGGACCGTTGAGGCTTGCAAAGCCTTTTCTGCTGGCCTAAAATATCTGAATTATGGACTGATGTTAATTATATTTTGTCCACAAATTCTTATTAAATAATTCCAAATTGTCTTTCAGTTTCCTATCATTACTTTCCCCCTGTTGCACTGCTTCCAGGTGTGTTTTCGTACTTAAGCATTTAACCAATCACATTTCAGCCATCATTTGTTACTCAGGTCAGAAAACTACCTGGACGCCTTCATAATCAGTTCTGTGGGCCCTGTCGCATCAAACTGTTGCTTGAAACAATCAGATTTCGACTTGGCAACCCAAAGGTTGGACCATCTCCATCTTGAAGGCGCTGGTCAACGGCAGAGTTTTCTCAAACTATGATTGCCTAGTCACAGCTAATCATAGTTTGCGAAAACTGCTCCGATCACAAGCCACCAGTGACAAGAGCATAATGGCCAGAGCGAGCACACTGTATCGGTCGCGAGCTACATAAGCAAATATATTGTGTTGATTTAATAGCAGTTTTGTCAAGCCACAATGGCTGAAGGAGAAGAATAAATCGATTTAGTTGGAGATTTAGTGTTCAAGTCATTTTCAAGATGGACCTTTCAAGACAAAAATGGGCATTATTTACAAAGGTGGGCAGTTATTTCCGAGCTAATGATACCCTCTAGTGGACTTGTAGTAAATCACATCACACTTTTTTCCAGTCTGGATTGATTCAGACGTAACACTACTGAATACCTAGATCAGGTGTGTCAAAGTCTTTTTTTCCCACGGGCCACATTGTAGTTATGATTTCCTCTCGAGGGTCGTAATGAAATTTCGGAATCCATTAGAATATTTAATCCCCGCCACATATTACATATAGAGCGCACAACAAATTAATGAATAACTAGTTTTCAGATCTGAATTCAAGAATAATGACTGTTATTTTGGTTTACATTAAAAATATGAAATTTTGGTTAGGATTTGAGCAAGCATAATGGAATTTCACAAGTTTTATTTTCTTTCGCGGGCCGAAAACAATGGTGCAGGCCGGATTTGCCCCCCCCCCCCCCGGGCCTTGACTTTGCCACATGTGACCGAGATGAAATCCACGCCCCCCCCCCCACTGGTTGGCAGTAACAGTTCACCCACATTACACCATAAAAGATGTCTGCCATCTCCCCTGTACAGTGAAAACTTGAATTCATTCGTCAAGACCGCACCTAGTTTTCCCGATATCATCAAATATGAGCATTTTCTCATCCAAGTTCAAACAGTGAAGTGCTGTTCCTTATGAAGACAAGTGTACAAAATACAAATGACCTTCTCTGTTGTGGGAGTGGCCTGCGTACCGCGTCTGGGGGCGTGGCCTTTTATTGTTGACTGGTGTCCGACACCGGAAAATGTAAAACCAGTATTAACCACAGGGTGGGAAATTTCTCCCCAGGCCGACTACTAACGAAATGCTGCAATTCTACACGTGAGAAGAGCATGTCAAACCCTCGTCAACGTCGATCTCAATGCATCGCTCCAACTCCCCAACCCCCACCACAACAGCCTTGATAGTTCAAAGTGCAAGGGTAGTGATGGTGACCTCAAAAACCACGTTACAAATGTGTCTGGGGGTTTAATTGGACAAGCAGCTGTTGTCCACTAGCTTTACGGGTCCACGACCAACTTTCCTGCATCGATCAGGTAATTGTCTATGTTGAAAACGGTTTGTGAGCCAGACTACGAATTTGGCCATGACATATAAGAGAAACACATGGGAGTCTAATACTAGGAGTAATTCGATTTTTGCTAAAATCCCCACATAATGACTTTTTGAACTGAAGTTGACAGTTTGTCCACATTTTTTGGTGATGCAAAATGACTGATCGAGGATGTGAATGAAGATCATTAAGGTGAAGAGACTTGGCTTGTATTGGTCGATGATTGACGGCTTAATGTCCAGCCGCATTTTCAAAACAATTACTGTCTTAAATAAGCACTTTCTCTAATTCATGAGCAACAGCAGTGGATGTCCTCCAATTTTGTGACATCAATGGCAATATGCTATGTATTAAAAGTGCACAATTTGGAATGATCTTTATCGATGGATGAATTACTATATGTCAGCAAAGGACTGCTCACTAACACAGATTTAAACACCTTTGTGGGATTTTTTTCTTCGAGAAATATGCCTTTTGTGTACACAGAAACAAGTGTTAGATCTTTGAGGTTAGTTCATGAACAATGCATACAAAAGCCAAAGCATTGTGTTTATATTTTTAGTACATTATATTTTAGGTCTGTTTCTCTCTCCCTGTCTCTGACTACTCCTGGAGGCGATGACCTTTGCTGTAATATTTCCATAGACATGTTGTTAATAGACAGCGCTGACCTATAAGTGTGGTAACGGCTGACATCAAGAATTATATAACAACCACCGTCACCATGCATGGGAGTGTAACAACAACAATTCTTGATCCTTTAAAAACATTCTCATACCAGGGCAGTTGTTTACTTAGATGCTGTAATTCCATTTTTAACATTGCAATTAATGTGTCGGGTAATTGTTTTTTTGTTTTAAAATTGTATTGTGCTCACCAATTCAAATGCCTCAGTACGCATTTGCATTCTAAGTATCTTGCAGCCGCTCATCTGAGATTGCTACCCAGTCCTCACGGTCAAAGAGTCAAGTTCGCAGTTCCAAATAATTGCTTGCTTTTAAGTGTTATTTTTTTATTTTATTTTTTGTTAGTCGATAGTTTTCAAAATAATTCAAGTAATTGTTCATGTATTTAATTAATTGGATTAATCAAAAGTTATTCCACACACACCCAATGATTAATGGTCAATCAATATTTAGTGTAACCATTAATAGGGCACATTAACTAATCCCATATTGGTTTGGATGAATGAGCAGGCTAAAAAGCTTTTACCTTCAAGAGTATTCTCCTTAATAATTCTCTGCTACCAAGAATCAACTTAAAGTACATTTTATTTTTTTGGTATTTATTTTTTTCAAAAAACTTGTGCAGGATTCCCCAAATTTAGGGTTGCCTAAAATTGTTGATATTTTTATCATGTTCTAGTTGTCAGTTAAAAAAAAAGCTATGTTATTGGTCATAAAGTTGACACATTTTCGGAAAAAATGGTATTTCACCTGGCGTGTTCTTTTGTATCACCTGATATTTGTCAAAGTTAAAGAATTATGCCTTGTTCACTGTGTTCACCATTTGGGGTCTTAAGCAGAAAATAGTGAGAGAATGAAATGAGATCACTTTTACGTGATACCCATGTTAACAGAATGTCTTCAACATCATCTACGAGGATGCACGACTTCCATTAGCCATGGAAATCTGATTACCAAAAACATGAGAACTTAATGTCACTCATTGTTATGCACTGTCACTTCACCCGACATGCTGCTGAATATCAAGAAGGTCCAGATGAATCGCACATGTGCTAAAAACTCCAAGGATAGCAAAGAGAATTCCTCAATATCACACAAAGATGCCTAAAATCTAAATCCCGTTTGGCTATAATGTGCTGGATTAAAAAAATGGATACTTATTCAAATACACTACAATAAAAATAGCATTGCATTCGTTACAAATTAGTCAGTATCTTTGCTGTGGTCAACTGGTTTTATACTAAAAACTAAAAGGTAACCTTTCTCCGTCTATACTACAAAAATGATGTGTTAAAGTTAATCAATTTTATTTCATCAAGTGGATGCACAGAATAAAATCATCTGGCTCCAGTTCTCTAAAGTTTTGTTCTGACGTTTACATTTTTTGTCTGAAATTGTGAAAATCATTGCTTATCATAAGCCCAACACTCATGTTGTTTTCCTTTTGACTTAAGCGTAAGGGGTCACCACAGGGCATTATCCTTTAATTTAATCTTTTCCATCCAAGTCTCTCTTCCGCACCCTCTTGTCGAGCGCCAGGGCTCTACCCTGAATGTGTCAGAACCAATAGTGTGGTCCCCTTAACACTTTCCCCACAACATTGAACTGTGGATGTCTCTCTGAAGAGCTGCTTTCTAATCCTCTCCACTCTGGTCACTCCAACAGAAAATCTCAACATCTTTATTTCTGCACCCTCCAACTGTTATCTCTTCAGTGCCACTGTCTCTAAGGTATAAATGGTGGGCCTCAGCACTGTTTTATAAAGCATTCCCTTGATCCTCGTAGAGACTCTTTCATCACACAGCACACCTGCCACGCTCCTCCCATTCCAACCTGCTTGCATCTGTTTTCTCATCGCCTTCCCACGCTCCCAATTGCTGTGTTGACTCCAAGTATTCCAAGTCCTCCATACTTGCTATCTTGTTTCCCTGTAGCATCACTCTTCCCCCTCCATCGCTGTCATTTGTGCACATCTTCATTGTTCTTCGGTCCTATGCATGCCTGCACCTTTGTAAAAGCTCCCCCATCTTTTACATGATGTTACTGCAGATCACAACATCACCTGGAACGATCATGAGTCGTGGGATTTCCAGTCTAACCATACCTGTCAGCCTATTCATTACCATTGCAAACAGGAACTTGCTTAGAGCACAGCTCCGTTACATGTTTTATACTTAATCTGGCATGCTGCTCCAACACTCCAGACGATGCCCTGCAGTCGAACAGTTCTCGGATTACAAAGTCTTGTAAAGTCTTGCAAAGTCTTGCAAAGTATTACAAAGACACAGAACAACTTTTTCTATACTTCTCTGTCCTCTGTAGAACTTGGTAAAAAAGCTATGGCTACCTTCCTGACATTATTCCATACCTCCGCAGAATATGTCATCACAGCCAACTATCTTTTACATTTTTCATCCTCTTTGTGACTTTATATAGTCACCCTTATTAATCATTGCTACTCCCTGGTCCGCAACAATAGCCTCTTTTAATCTTTCCCCGCTCTTATTTATTCATCAACCCCTCAGAGATTTCTTTCCGTCTAACCCACACACCACTGACACCAGTCACAAGGCATTTCCATCGTTCAACATTCGATCAGATACACACTGTTGCTGTCACCATCACTCTGCCTGACCAAACTGCAGAGCTCCTTCTCTGTTTCTTTCCAGTCTAACATGGCAGACAATTCATGATATGCCTCTTGGTTGGCATTTGCCACATTAACTATCATTTTACATTCCCCCATATTCTCGTCTCCTCGCCACAATTTCCTGGTGGAGCACCATAAACCTGTAAGTTAAAATAGCACTGCATGGAGATTTTAATTTAAACATTAATAACATACAATGAGTCAATTACGTTAGGACCTGTTTTATCATAGGACAGTGTTGCTGGTCGATTTCACTCAGACATCATTTGACAGACTGATTAAGAAACAAATTATTATAAATTCAACTCAGTAAATGCAATTAGTGGGAACCCTGAGCATGTTTTTCTCATTAACGAGTGGTCTTTCATAGCCTTTTCATATACACGTTGTAAAACAGAATATCATCCCGAGGCTCCAAGAATGTTCAGTTTCACTGTTTCTATTTCGCTTTCACTGTTTGTGTCTTTCAAAATACACTTGTCTATTTTGCAGATGAGTTTTCTATGAGTCTTATTTTTTGTAAAATATTTCCAAAGGCTCATTGCATAGTCTGGACGTGTACTGCACTGCAACAACTGTTCCAACACAGTACCACAGAGTGATAGTGAAAAGTATTACAATGTTAGTTGACATATGTTGTGATATAAATAAAGTTCTCTTTATAGACATAGTGGATGGCAGCACATTATCAGACCTGGCATTTTGGCATGAAAGATTGAGCCCCACTTTGCATTATTTTCCTGGTTCTTGACTGCAAGTCCCGTTGTCCAGACGACCACAATAGCCTTAACTGACTATGCTAATCGCTATTCTAATCTACAGCCATTCTATTTGTGTCCTGTGTAAATTGGCCAATTCAAATACAATATATTAAAAAAGGAAAAACTCGAGATGAGTGTTTACTCCACTTCAGGCTTTAAACATCAAAGAGGAGAAGTGAAGTTGGCTGATTCAATTCATATTCAACCCCTATTAATCCATGCTTGTAGTAAATGTACGAACAAAACAACGACAAAACAAATGTCTTGAGATTTCTTAGCCCCAATGAGACATCTAACAGAATTCAATCATACAGGTGTAAAAAGAAGTTAACCATACTGTGATAACAAAAAGAATGTGCTCTTTAATGATGTATCATAGCATAGTGTGAATCTTCATGTCACATTTTGAGAATCTTCCCTTTTTCTCGTACTCATCTTCTTTTCACACAGTTGATAAAAGCTGATTTAGGCATATCGATTTAAGCAACGGGCTTGTCGTACATCAGATTTCCTTTAATAATAAACACATGTAAATGTGAAATATTATCAGCGGTGTCTTTCCTATTCGGCACCTGTGCATAGTCCACTTGGTGAGAATATATCAGGGATAATGCAGGCCATCAGAGAAACCGTTAGGTCTTCGGGCCAATGAGCTCTTTAATGAGGACTTCTCCCTCTGCAGCTCTAAGGGCCATCTGGATAACAGCAGCTGCTCGCTATGGCATCTGATAGCATGTGACCGCCCTCCTAGCTGAGGGCAATTGCGAGTGTAGCACCATTTTATGATAGCTATACGATTAAAGTCTCCCAGGATATGCAATGTATTCACATTCGGAAGTCTCAGCCCAATTCACCCAACTTCTTTGCTCTTCATCACACACTGAAGCGCTTGTGTAAATAATGCCGTACCACACTTTTTAAATGAGGATGGAAGTAGTTATATTGCTACATCATATTAAATATTTGCAAGGGATCAACTTTGCGAAGATGGAGAATGGCATGTATTATCCAATATTTACCCACCAACAATTTGTACGCAAGTTTTGTTGAGATCTACGGTATGAACAAAAACAATGTTGACACATGTGATGGTTTGTAACTTGATGTCTAGTAAGAAGCGACCTCATGTATAATGTTACTGTATAATCAGTAACATGCGTGGCCACAGGCTATATTATTTTTAAAATAGTTAAAATTAATTGTACACAAGAAATGTTGAAGGTATCCAATTAATTAGACAAAACCTGCAAAGTGGTGTAAATATGTAAAGTATCTCTTTAAAATGAAATAGCTTTTGTATCCTCCAAAACATTTGACAATGGTGATGCGCAACATATTGAACTCAAGTGGACAGCGGTGCTTGGTGAAAATGTCACATAATAGACTTAAGAGAGGCAGACTGCTCTGCAATACAATATAAGAATGTCAAGATACAACAAAAAGAGCAAAGTGCCCCCGTTTCTTTCAACACTGGAATTGGAAGATATGAAGTCAAAAGCCCTGCATCAATATACTGTAATTACGGATGACAAGGCACGTTTCTCCTGCAACCAGCCAATCCATACTTCTCTCAAATGCCATCCAGGACACAAAAGGTGAGTACTGGATGCGCACACAGACTTTGTGTTTCACGAGGCAAAACCACACAAGCTCCATTTTAGGACCTTGTGTATTGGTGGAACCTCTGGCAATATTCCATATTTCTTTTTCATTTTTTTTAATGAAAGGATCCTCTCCTCTTTTCATGGCTTTGCAAAAACTACACACTGGAGTGTGCTGAACTTGAGACTTGATCAACATTTGGTTGAGTGTGAAATCAAGCAAAGTGAAGCATCTGGAAAGAGCAAAGAATTGTTCCCACAAGGTGGCTCATCAGAACCACTGGAAAATCAGGCCAGTTTGCTCTGCGCCTCTCCCGAATCGTAACTGTGAATAATGTCCGCTATTTCAAGAAGTGTCTGTGTCAGCTCTCAGTCGTCTAGGAGTGGTCCATCGATGAGAAGGTTTCTTCAGCCGTCATCCGTACTTCTTTGACGGTGTCAGAGAACTAATTTTTTAATATTTTTTGTTGGTAGTTTTGGCCCTATATATATCCCTACTGTCCAGACGTGGCGGTGCAAGACTCTGCTATGATTGGTCCCTGCTCTCAGGTTGCGGGGAGCAGAGGACTACTCCCTGCGGCTACACTGATTACTTCTATTGTCCTGACTGATTACTTCTATTGTCCTGCCTGAGTATGGGGTCTACAACTGGCCTGATTGCGCCATTTGCTCTGGTATCCCCTCATCAGTATAACTAAGCCTATGTTGCCTAAGAAGTCTGTAGTAGGAATGATCCAAATTGAACCTCACCCCACTATGGCGATTTAGTGAAGGGTTTTGCTGTTTTATGAAAATAGCTTCTTTTACTCCCCTTTCAAACCATCTATTTTCTTTCGCTAAAATTTTAACCTCATTGTCGTCAAATGAGTGGTTGCTAGCTTTTAGGTGCAATGTACTGCAGATTGAGGCCCACTAGTATTATTCCTGCAATGTTGATAGTCTTTTTTTAATTTGTTTAGTCTCCCCAATATATTGCTCTTTACAATTTTCATTTTGACAATGTATTGAATAAATTACATTACTTTGTTTTTCATTTGGCATCCTATCTTTTGGATGCACAAATGTAATAATTTAATTTAATAATCAAGAAGTGTTATTTTCCACGCAAGAGGACACCGGTACGACTATCAAATCTTTCCACAAACAATTATTTATTCATCGTTGCATCCATACTTAAAATTAAGGTTTTTTTTGTGTTATCACACCCTCTTCCACTCAGATATGGATAATTAATCAAGGACAATTACTTTCTCTGTGGTTCCCTCTGAACCTTAACTGAAGAAATCAACCCGCTACTCATTGTCACCTAAATGAATAATAGTGTCAAAAGGTTTCATGTTTTGTACATCTTTGATTTCTTGTGACTGGACACGACATTGTGCCCTTCTTTCATCCTGAGATCCATCAACTTTGTCCTACTAACATAATTTAGTTTTTGTTCTTCATTGCTGTTTAATGCTAGTTGGATGAGTCTGAAAGAGGGGTCAATGAAAAGGTTTCTGCAGCCGTCATCTGTACTTCTTTTAAGGTGTCAAAAGAAGTACAGATGATGGCAGAATAAACATTTTCATTGATGGACCACTCCTGTATGACTGAGAGCCTACACAGACCAGAGTCTGGTGCCCTCCCTGTTACGACGCTCGAGTGCAAGGAGGCAGAACTCGAGCGACGGAATCTTGGCGATAGGGAAGGACCCGAAATACACGGCGTGACAGGCTTGGATGGATCAAGAGTCTTTACTGGAACATGCATCAAATAATAACAAACAGGGAAGAGTGGAGGAAGATAACTAAATGACAGCAGACCTGGCAACACGGAATTGGAAACGGCAATGACCAAAAATACTCCGACGGAGACGGTAGTGAGCGACAGACAGATATAGGCAGAAGGCACAATCAGTGAATGACAATCAGCTGTGGGAACCCAGGTGAATGATGATTGGAGGGGCCGTCTCCCAAGATTGGCGGAGGAGGTGACAGGAGGGGCGGGGCGCGCCCTGGATGGCAACGAGATGTGACAGTGCCCCCCCCTCAAGGGACGCCTCTCGGCGGCCCACCAGGTTTGGATGGGTGAGCCGCATGGAACGCCCGGGTGAGGGATGGGTCGAGGATCCAGGAACGTGGGACCCATTGACGTTCCTCAGGTCCATAGCCCTCCCAGTCGACCAGGTACTGCACTCCTCTGCCCCTGCGCCTGGAGTCCAGTATCTCCCGCACGGTGTAGACTGGTCCGTCGTCCAATATCCGGGGGGGAGGTGGGGGGGCGGGCGTGGGGGCTAAGGGGCTGGTCTCCACTGGCTTGAGGTGGGAAACATGAAAAACGGGGTGGATCCGCATGGTGGGTGGGAGCCGGAGCCTCACCGAGACCGGGCTGAGGATGGCCTCGATGGGGAAGGGACCCGTGAAGCGTGGGCCCAGCTTGGCCGAGGACCCTGCCAGCCGAAGGTCCTTCGTGGATAGCCAGACCTCCTGCCCGACCTGGTAGCTGGGTGCTTGCCGCCGATGGCGGTCTGCCACCCGCCGGTTCCGGGATGCGGTGCGTGACAGGGCGTCCCTGGTCTCCTTCCAGACTCTGTGGGCCCGTCTGAGGTGATGATCGATAGACGGGACCTCCACCTGGCCTTCCTGTGTGGGAAACAAGGGCGGCTGATAGCCACAGGCGGACATGAATGGGGACCGACCTGTGGCTGCGGAGACCAGGGAGTTGTGGGCGTACTCCACCCAGGGTAGGTGCAGGGCCCACGACGCCGGGTTGTGGAGGCACACGCACCGGAGGGCCGCCTCCAGGTCCTTCCTCTTCCTCTCCGTCTGTCCGTTGGTCTGGGGGTGGTAACCAGACGACAGGCTCGCCGATGCCCCTAGGGACCGACAGAAACGCTTCCATACCTTGGACACGAACTGCGGTCCCCGGTCCGACACGATGTTCGTCGGAATCTCGTGGAGACGGACGACATGGTTAACCAGGAGTTGAGCCGTCTCGGTGGCGGACGGCAACCTGGTTAACGGAACGAAGTGGGCCGACTTGGAGAATCTGTCCACTACAGTGAGGACGACCGTCTTGCCACGGGAGGGGGGAAGGCCTGTCACGAAGTCGACGGAGATGTGGGACCAGGGTCTGGACGGAACCGGTAGGGGCTGGAGGAGTCCGGCCGGGGGCTGGTGGGAGGCCTTTCGACGGGCGCAGGTCGGGCAGGCCTTCACGAAGAGGGTGATGTCCCTCCTAAACCCCGGCCACCAGAACCGTTGGGCGATGAGTTGGATCGTCCTGTTGACCCCCGGGTGGCAGGCTATCTTAGATGTGTGCCCCCAGATAAGCACCTCAGTGCGTAGAGGGGGGGGGGGGGACGAACAGGCGATCCTTGGGACAGCCCCTGGGGATGGTGGTAGTTCCCTGGGCTTGCTGGACTTTTCTCTCAACCTCCCACCTCAGGGCGCCCAGGATGCGCTGGGCCGGCAGGATGTTGGCGGTGGTCTCCTCCCTTTCTGCCGGCTCATGGATACGGGATAGGGCGTCGGGCTTGGTGTTCTGTGACCCTGGGCAGTAGGTGAGAGAAAAGTCAAAACGGGTGAGGAAGAGTGACCATCGGGCCTGCCGTGAGTTAAGTCTCTTGGCCGACCGGATGGCCGCCAGGTTTTTGTGATCCGTGTAGACGGTGAAGGTGTGTTTAGCTCCCTCAAGCCAGTGTCTCCATTCCTGCAGGGCCAGGACGACCGCCAGCATTTCCCGATTGCCGACGTCATAATTGGCTTCGGCGGGGCTGAGCCGGCGGGAGAAGAAGGCGCATGGGCGTAGCTTCTGGTCGGTGGGAGAGCGCTGGGAAAGGACGGCCCCTACTCCGGACTCGGATGCGTCAACCTCGACCGTGAACGGGAGCTCCGCGGAGGTCGGGATGACGCAGAACAGGGGGGTTGGTGAAGGCAAGACGGAGGCGGTTGAAAGCCCCCTCAGCATCGGGAGTCCACCTGAAAGGGAGCTTGGTGGACGTGAGGTTAGTGAGGGGGAGTGCCTTCTGACTATACCCGCGAATGAAGCGGCGGTAGAAGTTGGCAAACCCCAAAAACCGCTGAAGCTGCTTGCGCGTCTTTGGGATCGGCCATTCCACCACCGCTTTGGTTTTGGCGGGGTCGGCCCTGAGCTGCCCCTGCTCCACAACAAACCCCAGGAACGACAGAGAGCGGACATGGAAGTCACACTTCTCTGCCTTCACATTTTGCAGGAGCCGCGCCAGGACCCGTCGGACGTGTTGCCGGTGTTCTTCTGCAGAGCGAGAAAAAATAAGAATGTCATCAAGGTAAACAAAAACAAAAACATGGAGGAAGTCCCTGAGCACATCATTTATCAAATTCTGGAATACGGCAGGCGTGTTCGTGAGCCCGAACGGCATCACCAGATATTCAAAGTGCCATAAAGGTGTCATGAAGGCTGTTTTCCATTCATCCCCCTCACGGATACGGACCAAATGGTAGGCGCTACGAAGGTCTAATTTTGAAAAAATGGTGGCGGACTGAAGGGGCGCGAAGGCCGAATCCATGAGGGGGAGAGGGTATTTGTTGCGGATGGTGATGTCGTTCAGGCGTAGGAATGATCCAAATTGAACCTCACCCCACTATGGCGATTTAGTGAAGGGTTTTGCTGTTTTATGAAAATAGCTTCTTTTACTCCCCTTTCAAACCATCTATTTTCTTTCGCTAAAATTTTAACCTCATTGTCGTCAAATGAGTGGTTGCTAGCTTTTAGGTGCAATGTACTGCAGATTGAGGCCCACTAGTATTATTCCTGCAATGTTGATAGTCTTTTTTTAATTTGTTTAGTCTCCCCAATATATTGCTCTTTACAATTTTCATTTTGACAATGTATTGAATAAATTACATTACTTTGTTTTTCATTTGGCATCCTATCTTTTGGATGCACAAATGTAATAATTTAATTTAATAATCAAGAAGTGTTATTTTCCACGCAAGAGGACACCGGTACGACTATCAAATCTTTCCACAAACAATTATTTATTCATCGTTGCATCCATACTTAAAATTAAGGTTTTTTTTTGTGTTATCACACCCTCTTCCACTCAGATATGGATAATTAATCAAGGACAATTACTTTCTCTGTGGTTCCCTCTGAACCTTAACTGAAGAAATCAACCCGCTACTCATTGTTGTTACGACGCTCGAGTGCAAGGAGGCAGAACTCGAGCGACGGAATCTTGGCGATAGGGAAGGACCCGAAATACACGGCGTGACAGGCTTGGATGGATCAAGAGTCTTTACTGGAACATGCATCAAATAATAACAAACAGGGAAGAGTGGAGGAAGATAACTAAATGACAGCAGACCTGGCAACACGGAAGTGGAAACGGCAATGACCAAAAATACTCCGACGGAGACGGTAGTGAGCGACAGACAGATATAGGCAGAAGGCACAATCAGTGAATGACAATCAGCTGTGGGAACCCAGGTGAATGATGATTGGAGGGGCCGTCTCCCAAGATTGGCGGAGGAGGTGACAGGAGGGGCGGGGCGCGCCCCGGATGGCAACGAGATGTGACACTCCCACATCGTGAAAAACCCACGCAAACATTGGAAGAACATACAAATGTATGATTCATACTGTAGCCCTTTGTATCCTGCTCAAATTCACAAATTTTGATTTTTGAGGTTTAATTACAGCCGATCTCTCTGTCAGTGACATTCTGAATTCGTCATTTACCAGGTATGGTTAGTTTACTTTTGCATCAAAATTTTCTCTCCAATTACAAGTTAGTTTTGCAAAAACTGCAGTTATTTTGCCATCAAATTTACCTCCCTCCTTGTATGATACCTTCGGCCCCAATCAAGATAAGCTGTCAAAAGCAAATGGATGGAGGAATTGTCGTGTGTATTCTTTATTCTGTGCAGGTATATCCTATGTCATGACATCTTTTCATCAAAAAGAGGTTTAAATTAACACCATCCCACTAATCTGAATAAGCAATAAATGAGTTGCATTAAATTAAAAATTCCCCTGCCTTACAGCTTTAAACATCTTCAATATCAAACACCATTTTCAAGAAAGAGACGCGTACTTCTGTCAGTATAGTTTGTTCAGTAGATGGCGGATCATGTAAATAAACGAAGAGGCACAGTATTGTAAGTAAACTTTACAAACAGTTGAAAGTAGGCCTGGGGTGAGACGAGTGTCTAGCACCACTCGTAACTGCCGCCATAAAAACTGGGGGAAATGCCTGCAGAAAAGCAGATTATGAGGTCATAACACAAGTACATTTAAGTGTTAATTATTCATTTTTTTCTTCTGACATGAGTTTTAACTGCTAGTCTTTGTGATTAAGACAAATATCTCACTTAGAATCTCCTTTGGGAGCTGGCATCCTTTAAGCCCTTTAAAGAATTGTGAATAATGATGATGCTCTCATAAAAACAATCCCTAAAGGACTGGAGTATCCTGTCTATTTTTACCCTTGCCTCCCAGCCCTCAGACGAGTCGTTGTGTTCTTAAGCAGAAGCCATTTGAATCCAGCAAGAGCCAACAACAACAATGAGCAGCTGTGAGAAATAAACAGCCATAAAATTTGTTACAATCTCCCGGAGCCACAATTGCCTGATGTTCAAGTTAATGTACATTATGCGCTCTTTATGAGGTGCTGGTGTATAGACAGGAGCTGATGGTTATTTACATCAACTGCTCTTTCACACAGCGCACCTCTAAACATCCTGGATGACTCCAAATAAACGAGGACAAAACTTCATTGTGCTATATTTACTTGTTTACTTCATCTGCTTTTGATGACACCAAAGAAGTTATTGTATTCCAGTCAGGATTGAACATCTGCTAATTGGACACACTATTTGCTTTGTTTCAATAATCCACCTAGAAAGGTCCTGTAATTTTTGTTTTGAATACAGTGTATACCTGCAACACTCTATTTATAACATCGATTTACGAGCAGGGGCTCAACGACACGACTGATTTGACATTTGACCGATAGCAGAAGCAGACGTCTCCTGTGCTATTTCTTGAATGAAGAAATAGTGGCCTGCACTGATAAAACTGCTTTGAGAGAAGAATACATACAGACCCAGTTCGTTCGTTCATTCTTTCATTCGTTCATTCTTTCATTCATTCCATTGGTTGGTGACACACCAGTCATGTCGAAGGAAGCTGATTGGTTGGCTCTATATGGTTTGATTTTAAGATTGTATTGGGATTCACATACTTGTATGAATAATCAATCTTCTGTGAAGTTTTGGGTTGTTTCTTTTGCTATCTGTGCCACATCACAGATTATTTTAAGATTAAAAACAAAATGCACATTAGACAGTCAGGATACATATTATTCTTTTATGTCATGTAGCCTGCCCACGACAAGACTTCGCGAATTAAGCCTGTATCAAGCTGGCAGCCTCATGTTTAAATTTGGGCCAATTTCATGTCTCTTTGGACCTAGTTACTCATTCAGTGTACACGGAGGAGCAGGAAGCAGTTGGCGGCTCCCGACAGGTCCTACGAGCATCGGACAAATTTCTGGCATGTCAAAAATATGGTCGGCCTCAACACCAGTCTCTCTGTTATCTCTTTACATCTGCACAAAACAAAGTCAACTAAATCTGGTATGAAAGATAGTGTGTGTATATGTATATATCTATTTCTTACAGTTTATGAGGGGACAATGTATGTTGACTGGCACCATATATTTTACGCTTGTAAATTCCCATGATGTGGTTCAAACCTATTCATTTCCAATACTGTACCATTGGTCTCCAACCTGTTTTTTGTTTTGTTTTGTTTTTTCCACGGACTGCTTCTACAAATACATGACTGTCGTGGACCGTCAAAAAATATATATGCGCTGCCCAACTCTGAAGAATTCTTATCGGCCCTTGCCAGATCCAGATAGCCTTTCAGTAATTGATCTAAATTCTAGCCATTACTAGAGTGAGATTAACATGAAGGAAAGTAATATGCTTGAGACTGCTTTGGTGTGTCCTTTCGGGTTTTAATGAATTCAGTTGCATGGCCCAAGGCATTAAAAATACTCCCAATACTTGCCAACGATTGATGCAGAGTGTCATTGGCAGAATTAGACTCAAGGAAATACTGTTGTTTATGGCTGACATTGTGCTCTGTAAAAAATAGAGGGTCATAAAACCAGGCTTAAACATGTTATCCTGCAGTTGAGAGCGAATGGCCTGAAACGCAATGAACAAATGCAATTTATTTCCAAGCTCAGTGTGGTGCATCCGCCACATTGTTTGAAGAGAGTCTGACTTTTGGATAGGCTAATTCCACTACTCAGTGATCCAAACTGTGACAAACAAAATTCCACTTCATAGTTTTTGGTAAACAAAGTCCTCATCAACCTGAGGGGGTGAACATTTGCGAGTGGTGGCGACGGTCGCAAAATGCACATTCATGTCAGTGTTCAAAGTCGTAAATGTTGAACCAAATATTCTCCAGATATTCATCTACCGATTTAATGTTGTGTTCTTCTCACAATTAAATTTTGAAGATGAACATGCAACAAGACAAGTGTAACGTATAAGGACCTTGAACGAACCCTGATGAACTTTGTCAAAAAAATCCAACATTTGCCTCCTTCACAAACATTCGGAATTTGTCTCTCCTCAGTGGGATACTTGACCGTATCTCTGACACTCTGTCTCAAACAAAACAAGATAGAGTCCAAAGCATTTAAGACCAGTAAAATTATTGCACTGCGATGTGGTGACATTTTGTGGTTTAGCCCTGAATGTCTGGCAAAGACAAATTTCTTTGTGCCCACAAGTTGTGCACTTGAGGCTGCTCTGCGCTGAATTCCATTTGGGCATTACTGATGCCTTTAGAACTTGGTCACATTTCCATAACTTTTATTTTCAATGCTCATGCTTGGGTTTGCATTGACCCTGCCCGTCCTCTGGGATATTTGATTATGCGGCTGCTGAATGCAAAAACAGCTTCTTTTTGATTGAGCCCCTGCACAGAACTAGATGGGAGACGATATTGGCACTTTCAAGGTCCAGTTTGCAGGAAGATGTTGATGACCTCGCCGTCTATTCAGGAGATTCAAACGGTTGCTGATGGCTGTGTGGAAGGGACCGCAGCTAGATAGAAGTCTCAAATATTTTAGTCATGACATGAATACATGCAATGGCCTATGGTGAAAAATAGTCTAAATACAGAACATCGTCATGTCCTGTGTGTCCTTGTTTGAAGGTCAGGCGGCATATGCACAGCATACAGGGATTTTAGAAAGTCATTATCACCCTAGATTTTCTGGTTAAGTGCCGACTTAGAAACCATGTGCAGCATCATTTGAGTGCCATTAAATATAAATTCAACTGAAAATTGACTTGACAGTAATATGTCCTGTGTGCCTCCATTGCCTAAACATGGTAACAAAATTGACCAGTTTTTAGTCATCTCATAGCTCAACCATTATCTGAAGGTGAGCTGTGGTTTGTTGTCGTCAACAGTGGAGATACACTACAGAAAGGGTGCAAACTCGAAATATAACACACAATCAAAATTTGATTTAAAAATGTTTGTTGTATGTAGATGACTACATATTTGTTTTTCATCACTTTCACTGCCATTTTACGTTTGCTCATGCTCGTTTCACTTAGTTAAATTTTTCATAATTTTGAAGGATCATTCAGATCCATTTTGCATTGAAAATATGGCAGACCACACCTGGTTCTAAAACAGAACTGTCAGTCAATTTGATATGTTGGAGTCTCTTCAAGACAAGTTCATGAACTTGCGAGGTCCTTCGGGCCCTCTGGTGCCAGTTTGTTCCAGAAGTGCATGACTAAAAGGTTTGGGGAGACAGCTTTAAGCTTTTATGGTCAGTCGAGTCTGGATGAGTCCGCCTCAGGACCTGGGAGCAGCTGAAATCTCAGGGCATAAAGTTCGCGTCCTCGTTTTTATGACTGATCATAAAGGTAAAAACGAGCCCTCCGACTTGGCACCTGATTAAAAGTCATTTGGACCATTGTCTACATCCAACAAATCATGAATGTAACTATTATGATGATTCTTTGAAACATAACCTGCTTGCTCGTGTTATTTTAGCTGATACTTTTTAAAGATATCCTGCTGATCACTATTACGAGTAGATATATTTATTGTACTGTTGACCAAATTACAAACATATTTGTATTATATTAGATTGTTATATTTTAACAATCAACAAACACCGGGCATATATTATATGTAGTATTTATTAACCCATATTGCAAGGATATGTACTATACCCAATGCCATTTGACAATCACTGAACTTGTAAAAGACAATCAGGACATTGGGTAATCTACTGCATCTATGTCAAAGTCTCTAAAGTAATGCTAATGTGTTTAAATTCTTCTATTATTAATCATGCTATGAAGATAATGAATTATGACTTCATTAAATTACAGTTGTCTCTCTTTCACAGGTCTGCTGAACTTAGAGTGTAATGCTAATGCGATAGTATTTTCCATGACATAGCATTTTAAAATGACCTGAGCGAATAGTAAATGAACCCCATCATTCTTTGTGACACTGCTCAGGCTGTACTTTCCTCCACATTTCTTTCTGAATGACCTCGCTATTAAAAGTTTGTTCATGGACAGTACTACACCCTAAAGTGCGTTTATTTGATCATTTCATTTTAAGTCAAATAAAAGCAATCATTTAACTGCCTGAACATTTGAAAGCATCTGAATAGATGGTTGCATAGCCTTGAGCTTTGCATACAAGTTCATATGCAAATAAATGCAAACCAAACAACTGACGAACATGCTTAATTCCCATTTAATGGTTATTATTCAGGTTGCTGGTCTCAACTGTGGACTTTTGTGGGTTGGTGCCACAGCATTTCTTGGGGATAAAAGTCAGCAGGGTTGTCTCTTTATTTCCCAAAATAAAATGCATTATACAAAGTATGTTGTTCAAGTCATTTTAATTCAAGCAACTGCAGCACTGACATCTGACTTGATGTGTTGGATAACTTTAATTAATGAGGAAAACTGGTCACCAGTAACAGCAAAAATATGACCTGCCATGCTTAAATGTTAAAACATGGAGTTCAAACTTTTGCCGACCAATGCTGAGTATGAGATGGAAATAGAGCCCTATGTCATATACTTTTGTCTTTTCTCTCTTGCTCTAGCAGTACCTGTAGGTATTCTGTTATTTCTTCAGCAGATCACTGCTATCTCCAAAAGGGATAATACAAATCGCTGTAAATTGCACAAGTTCAGCAATGAGTGCAATTATTTTCTAATAGCTGTAAACAGCAAAAAAGAAATTACATATATCCCACATACATATTCATGCAGTTAATGTACCCCCCTTGAGCACGTAATAAATTATTAGCTATCTACTCAAATTCTAAAATGCCTCAATGTGTTTTTGCTTATCCAGAAAATAAGAAATTTCCACGAGATGCTTGTCCTGAAGGGCTGGGGGAAAAAATCACATTTTCCCCTCTAATTGCTGGACTTGTCTAATGAGAGTGTATTATCAGCTGCACAACTGCTGTCACGAGAAAGCATTCTTTTTTTTCCCTCACATACATAGTTAAGTCATCTTTTAAAACTGGTAGAGAAAATACACAGTAAAATATCAGGAAAAATGATTTTACTTTCTGTCTCACCAAATATGTGTAACCAAGAGTTGTGGATATGTTCAGGTTTCGTACTCGGTATCTTACGTATGTACACAATCTTTATTTACAACACTCTTATCAATTCATCCATCGATCCATCTTTGGATTTATCGATGCTTGAAAATAATTCCAAAGATAGATTTTAAGGACTGCCTTTACTTGCACAGGGATGAAATGCTCTCAAAGTCATGTTTCTCAGTTGCTGCTAACCATTAATATTGAAAATCTTTACATTTCCGGGATGGTCCCACACGACTAGATTTGCCTTGAACATGCCCCTGGGATTACTTCAAGAAGGGCATATGTAAAAATTGTATCAAACCAATCATGTGAAGGACTCTCTTTGATGGGACAAGATTCAACATGTTAATTTGCATTTTCAAATTCAAAACACATCCATAGCACCAAGTCAAAAATGTCATGCCAGTCCATCTCCACTTATGCAAATAATAATACTAAATAAATAAAATATGAGTAAAAAAGCTATTCTTATCATAAGATCAATGATAAAAATGGAGGTCGTATCAAATATATTTGAGTGAAAGTTCAGTTATCCAGGATTTATTTCTCATCCTTAGTTGAAGTATCCATTATACCTTATTTCACAAACTGTACATCAATAATTGATGATTGAGCAACCTCTCATTTAGCATCCTCTATCATTTCACACCACCCTGTTATGTTATGCATTGTTTTGGTATGAACGTGAGCTCATCTTTATCGAAACAGCTTTTGAGCAATACTGTTCATTGTAAATGTTTATTCACCGTGTAATTAATCAACAGCCCCCCGATTGTAGAACATGTTTCAGCTTGTGTGTGTGTTTTGCTATTTATTTATTTATTTATTTATTTATTTATTTATTTATTTATTTTTATTTTTTAATATTGTGGGCACATTTGTTTTCTCCTACGTACCTAGCAAGGAATCAGGGCATGACCATTGCCACCGCACCCAAAAGCTATGGAATTAAATGTAATATATTAAGATTGTGAATTTTCCTTAAGTCAGCTTATTTCGGCTCCATCCGCAAACCCACCACTATACAGAAAGGATGAATGCATATTCTAAAGGAAATAAAACGGGAAGGAAGTATTGGAAATATGTGTGCTGGAGAATTGGCTCTATAATATTGCTTTTTAAAATCCCACTCTCGCGGCACATAAACTATTGCTGCCACTGTTAACTAATCCTGCATAATATTAAACCAACACCAACCACCTTGTCAACCCAAAATCTCGAAATTCCCCATTTTATCGTCTCAAACTTTTTCAGCTTTAATACGATGATTTTCAAAGGTCATTAGAGAATTTGCTTGCGTATTACAGGGAGGAGGTGAGGGTTCGTTACTCAGAGAGAAACTATTTTAATCGTTTGTCCTTGAGAATAATCTTGCCTGTGTTCACAATGACTCCGTTTATCAACGTGGTGGCAGGCTGCCCCGCCTGGAGTATGAAAGCGGCAACACCAGCGTAGCTTTTCATCAAGACAACTCAGGCGAAAGCAGATTTTACCTTCTCCTCCGGGGCCACAATATCACCGTAGAGATGTACTGTTTCCCAAATGCTTTCTGATACATCTGATGAATGTCTGCTTTCAAGTGGAAGTCACCCCAAACATTTTCTTCACAAGAATATTTTGGATGCAGCATGGCAAGTCCGAGCACGATATTCCGATGATGATTGGGTTTGTATCATATGAATTATGTCGCAGAGTCCAACCATTTGTATCCATCTCAAGGGGCGGCCATCTTGCCCCTGGCTGTTTACTGAACATGACATCCGAGTTATTGACCGTGACATCCCAGTGATCCACAGCTCAGGTACCCACCAATTATGGCTCAGCTTTTGAATGTTGCATGACTCAACAGGTTTACAGGTTGAACGTATGATTTTCCCCCCCCTTTTTTTAACGTGAATTGCTTATTTGTCATTGGCTTTTATTGTGGAGTCCAATGAGTTACTGAACTGCATGTATTGAATTGTTTTTTTTTTTTAATTAAAAAAATGAGGTGATTTCAACACTCTGTTTTGGTTGTGTTTATATACGGACATGGTTCTTTAGAATGTCCTTGAGTGGACTGGAATGGGCGTGGGAGTACCAGGTTTACGTATCTTTCTCATCAACAGCCAGGCATCTCCATCCCAAGCATCATTCATTGGCATTATGATGACTGAGGTGATTCTTTTGTGGCCCCAACAATCACAATGTAAATATTTGTAGTCCTCATTTTCCATTTCATTTGCTAAATTCAAATATGCTGTACAGTGTCATCTATGTGTTTAAATCTCAATCTTTTCGTGCCTCTTAAGTGTGAATTATGAAAAATGAATCCTCATGGTCATGGAGACATCTTCAATATAACTATTATCATGTTGGTTAGCACATCTCACAGTCGTGGACTTCTGGGTCATTCTCTCCTGTATGTAGTTCTCACGTTCCCCTTATGCTTGATTGTGTGTCTTTTTTCATGTTACTCTGGCTTTCCTCTCGCAAACATGCATTTTCAGTTATCCATAGCTGAGAAGGGGAGTGTGAAAGGATGATTATATGTGCTCTGCGATCATCTGGTCAACAGTAATATACTCCATCTCTTGCCCAGGGTCAGCTATTAAAGGTTCTATTTTTTTGGAATGAATGAATGAATGAATGAATGAATGAATGAATGGATAAGTATGGTAGCTTATTTCACTCAGTTTATTTTTAACGTTACACCATATGCACATACGTCTCTTTTTGATTGATACTTGTGATTATACGCCATACGTACAGTAATACACAATGCACATCAATATATTCACAAGATCCATAAAAAGGATTGCATTTCCTTTTTTTCTTGTTTTTCTGCCATGATTCTTTGGGATTCAATCAAACGAGTCTAAAAGCTTATATATTTTTGTCTTTTCCACATACAGTATAATGCTTAAGTGGGTTGAAGAAAAGCACACACACATACAGCATCGGGTATAAGAACGGTGGAGTGCAGCTTTTAAATCAGGTCATAGTGCCTTTGAGGTAGATTGTTCTCTGTCCTTTATCCCATAACAAGCACATTTCAAAGACAAGCGATCCCAGCATGGATACGCCAGTGGTCAACCTTCATGTCCCCCTCGTGATGGTAATATTTATTTATTTATTTATTTATTTTGGGAAACGCTTCGATCAAGGAAGCTGACGACAACCCTTAACCTTGCGGTCAAATGGACAGCGGCAGGCTTCTCCATGTACGATGGCTGCTGTTTGAAGAGCAATTATAGATCAGTGAAGCTGCAAAGATGGATAGCTGCTCAGTGATCAAACTGTTTTTGTTCGGCTCGATTGCAGCCAGGTTATGCTGTCAAGAAATAAGCTAAAGTTTTGTTTCATGAAATCATTGACTCATTTAAACAATGGCAATCCCTTAAAGATAGGAATCAGCTGTTGTTACAGTCAAATAATACTTGCGACGTGCTTGCAATCAGTAAATGCCACAGTGAATCTCAAATACCATCTAAAGACCAACAGCTTCAGAGGGAAGAGTTTGACATTCACCTGTTTGTTTTGCTGCCTCTGCTGCTCTGTACTGCTTTCACATTTGTGTACATTTGTAACACCATTTGTGATCTGTTGTTCAACAATCTGAATACAATTACTGTATTTGTATTTCTGCACACAAATGAGGCTCAGTCATTAATAGTACATAGTGGTCTGAATCTCAATTCTGTGGAAGATACCAAACATCAACATTAAATACTAAATGTATAGTTTCAGAGTAATGCATGAACATTATACTTAGATATTTATTATATTTATATGTGCAGTATTTAATTCTATAGCCAACCATGCCACTGCACATAGACATAATCTTGCTTGTTTGAAAGTCATTTACTCACAAACAGCGTAAATAATAATAATAATTAATAATAAGACATTTTATTTATAAGCACATTTCAAAACTCTCAATCAAAAAATCATTTCCAACCCCTGAGCAAGCCAGGCAGCAAATTAACGTGTCTGTTGGGTCATGCCATGTTCTCCTGGCTAACAACAATGCTCAGTCACAATCCTGGGACATTGCATCCTGTGCTAGATTATGCTAATAAGAGTGACAAACATTTTATATGTCTTAATTTCTCACCATGGCACTAATGGTGCTTTATCTTCCAATGCATTATTCACCCATTAATCAGTACACTTCAATCTCCGAGTTTAAAGGTCATTGAGCTAGTTTGAGTCAAAATGGATCATCTGTATTTTGACTGTTGCACTTTTAGTTTGGTCGATGGAATTGAAGCACATCTCGAATGTACTCCTGCCACTTGCAGATTTGTCTGGCAAACACATTATGTTTAATTAACTTGAATCATCGTCAAAAAAGCAGACGAAAACATCATGGAGCATGTACGAAATCAGTACATGCTCCATGATGTTTTCTTCTATCTTCTACATATATATTCGTTTTTGTTTTATATATACTACAATCTGGTCGACTACCAAAATGAGTTTGACACCCCTGTGGTGGGACCATCAAGTGTGTATAAAATAAACTAAATATTAGAAACAACTCACACAGATAAAACAAAAGCACATCCTTAAACAACACCCTAATTAAAAATCAAATTCTAAATGTGCAAAGGGTTTTGCAATAAATTTTAATTCACAGAGTGAAATTTTGAGGCATGCCAGTGAGTTTGCTGTGACTCCCATGAAATATTGTTGGAGGGCAGTCTTTTTCATCAAAAATTAAAAACATAACTGTTTGACTGAGAAGATAGAGAATAAGGTCATAGAGGTGGCGTCCTATAAAATGTCTCAGATGGCACAGTTATTGCTCCATTCACCCACCGCTCATGCTTATTTGAAAATTTGGAACAGCAGAATAGTGTCATATTTTGTGGAAGGGTTTCATGTTACATCATACCTTATGTGTGTTTGAAAGAATTCATCTATTTGTACTGTCAGGATGCAGGTCTGAGTGTACATCTTTGTTCCAACAATCCTTTTGTGCAGCCAAACAGGATGATTGCCCCTTTCTGTAGTTCACACTGCAGCCGTGGTGAGGTCTTGACAACTTGAACCAATCAATTCATAGGAATGCCTTCCATCCGTTCATTGCCTTCACTGACTGCTTTGCTTGTTCTGCCTTTTCTGTCATCGTGAATGTACCAGCATGTAGAAGCTATTTAACCGAAATGAATAATATTTTGAATTATTTTTATCCATGAATGTTTCAATTGATGGTTTTAGCAAAACAAATATATTTTACTAGCATTCTTGAACAGAAAAAAATATTTGGGTGGTTAAATTTAATGTCTGCTCTGATAATTCCAGTCGTTCTGCCTACATTTTATTTTGACTGTTGAACAGAGTTTAATGGATTAGAATAAACTGAAATGTTCGTTAAAATGCTCTGAGTCAAATAACATCAGTTCTACTCAGTAAATCTACTGAAACTTCATCTTGTGTGTACTCAAAGCTAGAACAAAACATGGTTGCGCATGCTTTTCTTAGATTGATCAAGCAGTTGCCTTTGTTCTGGCTGCCAAACTCAAGCAACTTCAGCAACAACACCGTGGCTATGACACTGCACCTTGCTGCTGCCATGATATTATTGTGGTGCTTTTCTTGCTCGGATGATCAATGTCAAGTGATCTGCGGTGGAGTGCCCTGCGATGGGACAATGGGAAATAACATGGAATAAAGCACGTTCTCAAGAATGGGAGGATAGGATAAGGGATTCAATTCAAAGTCATCCTATCTTATTTGCACTTGGTACCTTTTTAAAGATGTAAAAAAAAAAACACGTCAATTTTAATTTGGGATTTAATCTGCAAAAGTGGAACGAGGGCATGCAGGAAATGATGCCCTCTTCCTCAGCACAAAAGGAAAGATTAGAGGTAATTAGTTTACCCTGTCTTCATTCACTATGTTTACTATGCGAAGGCATCCAGCAAAACCCCGAGGGTGACAAGTGGGGGAGGACAATGCCAATGCACAAGGTCTGTGGGAACAATTAACCTCAAATCACTGTAACACTATTATAATGCATTTAATCAAGGAAGTGAAGTCTACGGGAAACTACAGGAAGTACAGAAGTTCAGGAGGTGCAGAACTTTTGTGCTACTTTTATGTTTCAATTCTCTTAGTCAAAGCAAACCTGACTAAGAGAGACATATATTTTACTTTGGGCGGCTGTGTGGGCTCATGTGACTGCTTAGCTTTGTTTGAATGTGCAAATATGAACGTTGGATGGTTGAAATAGACAAAAGTCTCTGATGAACCATAATACATTACACTGACAAGGTTTAATACTTGCAGATCATGTAGATCAGCACGTCCCTCCTAATATTGGATGTAGGTTACCACCCCCATACCTCTTTCACCTGTCACCATGTAACAATCATGCTACTAATCATCAAATATGAAACCGATCAGCATAATTTCGGTGCAAAACAAAGCATTACACGTTCAAGTACAAGCGCTTTGATTTGTGTATGCAATTTAGCTGGTCCAGATGTTTTCGTAATGCATACACTTCAAGGACATTTTACATTGCTGTTTTACGGTGAGGACCAATTATGCGATTCTATTGTAATCATGTACAAAGCTCAAATTTACCTTTGTGGCACTGCCGCGCCACTGTTCTTTCATGCAGAGAACTGAACAGACGCATTGACCTTTGAGTCCCTCTGCTGTTGCCAGCCTCCAAAGCCAACCTTCCTTGTAGATAAGGCAGGCCAATTAAAATGCAGGCAAATATCCGCTTTGAGTCACTCAAGCAATGTCCTAGTGTTTCATCATGAATATGAAAGTGTCAAAACTGATCACAGCACTGTGATTCGGCAAACACAAGTCTGTTTTGTGTCGCTGATGTCCCCCAAAAGTGGACCTCACTGGATTATGTTGTAAACTGCTTTTTTTATCAATATTTCTTATTCAGATACAGTTTTCAAAGTACATTTCGTTTTAATTGAATTTGCGGTTGGGAATCCGGTTGGTGGGGCAGCAGCTTTAAGTGAAGCCTAAACGAGGATAGGTTTTGGGACTACCTGGGCGGGCTGGACGCTTTGCTGCCAGCTCTATCGCTGTCTTGACCAATATATGCTGTCACGAATTCAATGACACAAGTGCAAAGGCAATTATTATTGTGAAATGCCATAAACCCCATTTAATCCGGGTCTATGTTCAGACCCACAAAAGAATTGAAAATGGTCATAATGTTTATCACTGCACTTGTTTCTAAATGTTTTTAGGTGCAAAGGCTATTATTATGGTTTGAAATAATTAAAACTTGGAAGATAAACCCACCTGATTTGTGATGAGTTTGGTCATTGTGGATAAGAACAAAAGATGAAATTTTGATGCAGAAAAAATAGTAATGATTTAAACTGATTTTCAAAATGTGTTTTTAGTGGTACGGTTGCTTCCAAGCTCCTTTTGACCTCTACAGTTCTGTTGCCTGTTGTCTAAAATCAGACTAGGATCATCTGGTTGCTTGTCATTTTGTGTCAGCGGAGAGAAAATATAAAGGCTATTTGTGTGCACTGGGTGAATTGACCCTTGAAATTCTTTTATTCATGCATTGATGAGTGAGAGGCTCATGTTTTCCAGTTACAAAGCTCTCCTGTGTCATTCCTCGATGTCTGACTCTTGGGGCTGTATTATGACTTTGAGCGCATACCAGTTTTAACACTGGAGTTTGGCCAAATGAGCATGGGCTGAACTAATAGCTGCCTGAGGTCTATTTCCATGTATAGTAGCCTCTCAAGGTCAAGCACAAAGTGGCTGCTTATCTCCTCCTCGAGCAAGACTAGCTCCCACCATTAATCAAGCATTATTAGTTACAAGGCCCCAGCTCAAGTCAAGGTTTGTGTTACATGCAAACATATGCACATAGATTTTGAGTTCTTTGGACTGCAAGGTCTACATATTAACATCGGGTGAGAAAATGCTGTTGTGCCAATGCACAACAACTCAAAAGGAGCATCATCTTTATGAAGCATTGAGATGTTCAATGACATCTAATTCAAATTTCACCATTACCATGTATTCCCCAAGTGTTAATTCAAAATGAGCACATAATCAGGTGAGACTAAGAAATGTTTGTTAGAGTAGGCAGTGCAGTTACATTTTAGTGCTCATAGCGATAAAAATATGATAGTGGATTTTTTCTTCTCCGCCATTTGCTCTCAGTTGAACCTTTAAACTCTGCTTCAAAGTGCAAATAGTACAGTCTCATTCACCCTCAACCACACACACTATCCCGCACATGATGTGAACCGTGACTTCACATATCTTTGAAAAGCCTTGTCGCTGGGGCATTTTTAGATGTTTTACTTCTTTTTTTCACTGTACAGTGGACTGTCCATTGGGGATAGGGCCAGACCTGTAATTTGCAAAAACAACCAGAATCAGTTATAGACATCAAATGCATTCAGAATAATAATGAAACTAATCCCCCGAAAATGTTTAAAAATACATGGCCAAAAAAACAACAACAAACACATATGGATAGAATTTGTTCTAAGTAATCTACCTATACATATTTTTTTACGCTTGTTCGCTTGTGTCTTGAATATTTGCACATTGCCCCAGCATGGGGAGATCTAAACACTTTCTTACTTTACGTTTTCTGTTATGTCTTTTAATTTGTTGTTGTTGGGGAGATGATGGTTAATTACTATTGTTTTTTTTTTATTAAATTAAATTTTATTTTAAATTTTGCACATTTCTGATTTGGGGAAAAAGTCCAAAACATCCGCTGTACTTCATTTGACCACAATTTGTCAAAAAAACAGATCTGAAATTGGATGTGGGTTGCATTTCAGAAGGCAAAAACATTTGTCTTCCTCAAAACAATAAATGTGTAAAGTGGTCACATTTAATACATATTGTGGTCACGGAGTGTTTTTTTGTCATGGACAGGTTTATTCATTGTTCGAGAATATGTCCACAAGTTCAGGCCATCCAGTGTATTATGAATCAGTAGGAGTTGGTATTCTTCTGTTGTTCTTATGTCTCTCAATGTAATGTCACACTGAAGGTTTGCCGCTATTATGTGTGTACTGGTGCAAATCCCTTTGATCACATCTTCACAATGGCAGTCATGTGTATGATCCTACTTTAAGATGGCAGTGCAAATCTTGGGCTTGTGTCTGGCGACGGGGAAAAGGCCAGGAAAGAGGATGAGGTTTGAATCAGCATGGATTAGTGCAACGGCTGAGTACAAGTGAGGGGTAGCCACACGGACAGTGGATATGATTCTGAAATTTATGTGACATAGTTGCAGCTCTTGTGCATTGATGCAATATGAAAAGTGGTGCAAAATTTACACTGTAAATGAACCAGTTTGGCGGCATTGTTTAAAACAGAACGTTAGTCTTGCATTAACACTATTAACTAAATATGATTTCATGATTTGTGTATCAATAAATATGATCGCTGATTTATCACTGGTGCATTGTTAAAATGGCAGGGGGTGTCACATCAGTTTGATCCTGATTGGTGTTTGTATGTTTACAGTACAATACATATATAAATCAATATGCATGTATATTGATTTATATAGATCTCTCTATAAATCAATATACAGTAAAGTCTCGTTATATCGATATCGGTTATATCTATAGTACTGCTTATTACGATACTATTTCTATGAACGCAAGGAGAAAATTTACATGCCGCAGGATCGGATATATCGATAGTCCGGTTATATCGATATTTTTTTCGACTCCCGTGAATATCGATATAACGAGACTTTACTGTACATGCAGCAATATGCATGTATATTGATTTATATAGAGCTTTAACAACAGTTGAAGCTGTAACAAAGCGCTTAACATGGACAACTGTCATATACAGGAAATAAAGCAGTCACAAAGATAGAAAGCACCAGGGAGTAAAACTCAGATCAAGTCTGAATCATGCTGAGTCAAATACCAAAAGTGAGTTTTGAGGCGGGTTTTAAAGACTAGTCCTCTAAAACCTAATTATTAAAATCTAAGTGTGTGTCAATAACATGGCCACCTGGCCAATTGTAGTTGTGTTTTATGCATTTTTGTGTTTTGTAAATGTTAAATATGTTCAAAACTTGACAGGAACAACAAAATGGTGAGTGATATTTACTCTAAGTGTGCTACTCGCAATGCTGCTTTCTCTTCAAAGCTTTGACCCCTTGTTCCAATCACCCGTGGCCTTTTAGCTGCCACTGAGAGCAAAACGATGTGCATCAGGACGCATGCGAGTATAACACTCCTCAAGTGCACATGATGGACTTAATGTCTTGTTGTTTACAACACTTATGCGCTTTAAAGAAGGAAGGGTATATGTAGATTGAGCTTGAATAGCAAGACTACCCCTTTTCCACTTTGAAGAACTTGTCACTACCTGCAATTTTCTTAACTTAGTCAGTCACCCGTTGCTTTATGGGTTGGGATTCTATTTACCTGTTAACTTCCTGCATTGTCTAATTGCATCATTTCAAAGCCTGGCATTTTAGTCGCTGTTTGACAAGCTTTGACTAATCGTGCATGGTAATCAGTTTACGCAGTGCTACTGATTGACAAGACCGCACATTGAGTGACTTGCAGCCAATTATTTTGTCACAAAAAGAGTGACATCAGCCAAAAATATGACAGTGCGTTTATAGTATCATTCAAAATATTTTTTTAAAGCTATTGTTGATCCACTTTTCCCATCTCTCATCCATCCATCAAAATATGTTTTGTGCTTACCTGCTTTATATCTGCTTATTATGTGCAAGTTGAGAGCTGATAAATGATGTCGTTTCCATCTGGGTGATCTAAAATTGATTGGACATTTTGTTAAAGTCGGACATTCCACAGTCTCCTCATTGTCAACTGTCAGTCATCAATTTATAGCTCTGAGGTCTGTGGCATTCAACCAGTAAACATCACTGATACATAAAAACAACACACACACACACACACACACACACACACACACACACACACACACACACACACACACACACACACACACACACACACACACACACAATGATAGCAGATTTTAACAATCATCTATGCCACTAGAGCATAAACTTCACAGGCAAACAATATCCGATGCCCCCCCCTCCAACACATTGTCACCATTCTATTGTTCATGTATTTATTTTTGTACAATGTCTTTAGTTTTGATTATTTGGTCTATCATCTGTGTGAGTCCTAACTTTGTTGTTGAATTTTTCTATGACGTCCTGAATTAACTACATGCTTGCCCTTGTGTTTCTCACCTCAATCCTTTCCTTTTGTTCACCGCCGTCTGAACAGCTTTCGTTCAACCTGTTGTGTGCTTGTCCTTGTTTAATTCCTTGTTTTTAATCCTTTGGCCTGGCTGCCTTTATCTAATTTGCTTTTGGGCCGGTCTGGTAATAAATCAGTAAAATAAAGACACAAATTGCGTATGTAACGGCATCCTCCTGCTTAAAAAAACAATTGTTTTTTTTCTTAGAATACAATATAATAAATCTGATGTCTTTTCACTTAGATGCTGTTATTTTAATGCCACTTATTTTAGTTTTACCTGCTACTTATTTATTCAAAACTTTTCAGAACATGGTGGCACTTTCAAAGTTCTGTAAAACCTTGGTATTGGAACAATATGTTTGCAAAAAAAAATCACACAGCTTGTTGTAACTCGTTAACCTTGAAACAGATGCTCAACTTATTTAGCAAGTTTCAGAAGCTAAAAAAACTCATATATTGTCTATTTTTTCATTTTGAGTCGACAGCAGGTGACTTAATGCATTTTTAAAGATTAATTGCACATAAAAAATGTTTTTGATTTCATTATTCATTTTTACGACTAGAAAGATCAAAATAAGTTAATTATCCCTTTAGATACCTCACAAGAATGTTAAAAGGCGACCTCACAGGAATGCCTGTAAAGGTAATTGAGCTTTTCTAAAGGTCACCCTGAAACAGCTTGATATGAACATTGCGCACTATGGATTCAAATCAATTTAAAACAATTTTGAAATAACTGGGTGTTGACCTGCAGGATGTGTTCTGTTTGTAGTTCCACTATTCAATCTGAATCAAACAATACAACATATTTTCGTTATATTTCTTAACAGGCTAAATAATTTTGTGTCGTGGAGGTGTTTTAGTACCATTTTTGATCCATTGATGTGCTATCGATGAAAGCTAAATAAAATGAGATAAAAATGTCCTCATATTTCACCAACATATGCACTTTTTACCAGAGCTAGTCATTATGGAGTTCAAGTCCAGAAGTCAGGTAACAGTCTGATTTCTGGTAACATGCAGTCCCTCTCACCTCTTTTGTATTGATCTGTATTTTACACTTCGCCTCGGCTCGGTTCATTGAATTACTCTGCGTTTAGGCAGCGACGCCTTCCAGTCCTTTTCTAAGTGCAGATCTGCACAGAATTGTACATATGTGCTTTGCATTTGATTTAGAAGGCCCAAATGATAGTTACTCATGATTAAATTCACAGCAAGCAGTGCCGCAGTGCAATTTGTGTCTGAGATCAGAATGAAGAATCTTGAGGCAAATGTTTTGAAATAAATGGGGTCTAATTACACAAGCAATGGAATAAGTTATCCATCGAACACAAATCAGCGCAATGGACTGAACCCCAGAGCTATCCTGAATGCTATTTACCACATTATGTATTAAGGCAACGATGCATTCTGAATCAATACAAAATGAAATCAGGTCACAATAACTTAAAGGGAAACCGCCATCACTTTTTTGTTTTTTAACTGACATCAGAAAAACGTTTTATAG
This sequence comes from Hippocampus bargibanti, assembly GCF_051943395.1. Classification (NCBI taxonomy): domain Eukaryota; kingdom Metazoa; phylum Chordata; class Actinopteri; order Syngnathiformes; family Syngnathidae; genus Hippocampus; species Hippocampus bargibanti. Next base: position 14,304,077 of record NC_142746.1, read on the forward strand.
CATCTAAAATACCCAAAACACGCAGTATGATATATTTAGTCAAATGCAAAACACCAATAAAAATGACTTCAAGTGTCCAAAATCTGCAAAAAATTGAGCTGCGAATTAGGCATTTTCAGAAAGTCCCGCCCCCAGTTCGTGACGTCACGCTAAGACGTCTTGCATTGCTGGAGAATAAAAACAATGGCTTCAGATTCGGATAATATGCTTTCTTGTAACACATCCAGTTATGAATATGATTCAAATAGTTCTGAAGAGGAAAGCATACATGTTTGCCATCGATAAGTCCTTCCGTGTCATTTTGAGGCATCTGGACTGCAATGTAACGTCCCACAAAAGAGGCAGAAAAATGGCGACCAGCTCCTGTGAGGAATGAATCAGCCCGTTTCCACAGGCTGATACATTCCTTGCATGGAGCTTGGACTCCCTCTGCTGGCGGCTTTTGGATCTAACACAAGGGCTTAAAAAAAAAAACAGTACAGCAAAATACAGTAAAGTCTCGTTATATCGATATCGGATATATCGATAGTCCCGGTTATATCAATACTATTTCTATACACGCACGGAGAAAATTACATGCAAACAGGGTCGGATATATCGATAGTCCCGGTTATATCGATATTTTTTCGGACTCCCTTGAATATCGATATAACGAGACTTTACTGTACATTGACGTGATGGAAAGACGCTACAATGCGTCTTTTTTACGGTCAAGAGGTGGTCCTTTTCTGACATCACGTGAGGACTCGTCACCAACTCAAAAACAAGACTTCCTGAATGTTCAGCGCGAGTCTTAAAACGAAAAATATAGCTATATGCGGTGGAATCTTATTAAAATACGCCCAGTAGAAGTCATTTGAAGCAATTTTACAACTTATCGACACAACTTGTCCGGAGACGTCGGTTGTCCTATAAGTGTTACAAATGCAAGAATAATTTTGTATTTGCCAAGCAGCGCAATAATTTTTAAAGTGTTAATGTAATTTTTGGTTAACATGAAGAAGCAAATTCCATTGCTAGCACCAATAATATGTTTTCCCCGAATTAAAGATTTCCGTGGGCTTGCCTGTTTTGAACCTGCTGTAATTAGCGATACATAAATCAACAACCTCCCTCTGGATGTGAAGCGCCATATCATTCAAACCCCACTTTGTATGTGAGGAATGTTTTTCACGCATATGCAGTGTTCAATAGCATTTTTTGAAATCTAATTTGAAGTGCACATTTCAGTGCCCAGTAGCTGGAAATTTCCTGAGCTGCTGCCACTGCCGTGCAGGGAGGACATTTCTTTGTAGCAGCTGCCAGGGTAATTAGTTCCTCGATGAATTATGCAACAGCAAAAGTGTCAAGTAGTCTTATAATCAAGCAGGTCGAGAGAAAAAGAATAGGAGAGAGCTGTCACACAAAGCTCATAAAACCTTGAAATACAGAAAACAATCCTGCCATTTTGGAAAGCCTTGAATGGGCCAGTGGAGCAAGAACACATTAAACATATATTTGTACCTTACAACCCACTTACAAATGAGGATACACGGATACATTTCTCCTTTTGAGACCCTCAAACATGCCAAAATTGCCTAAAAACGTGATGATAACCTGTAACTACAACCTGGATGTATTCTGACATTGTTCGTTTGAAATACAACACTAATAGTACAATAAATTAATGACTATCGAATGATATATAAATTCAAGCTATTACGATAAAATAACACGACATCACCTCTCCATGATATATTTCTAAAGGGTACAATGTACAAGGGTTCAGTGATCTGAGTTTGATTGTCCATTTTCTTCCTATAAACGAGCCTTTGTGTAAATTAGGTGCGGGACTTTGGGAAACAGTGTTCCATTTACATTGAAACTGTTTATGCAAGTCTACTTTCTTTGACAGGAATAAACTTGTGGCAACAGCAGCTACTGCAGTTATGAAGACTTCCGGTACTCTGTTGCGGTTGAATTGATTCATGCTTAATGTGAACATGTTAGTCGATTTCGTAAAACTGTGATCAAGCTTCAAAGTTGGTCAGAACATCTGTACTGATGTCAAGTTGAACCGCTGCAAAAAGTCAAGTGATTGGCTTTGATGTTCTACATTTTTTTAGCAAAACGTCTGGCCATAAAATCCAAATTATTGTGCTGATCCTTCCAATGTCAGAGGTTGACTGAAACGAAACGGACGTGTCTCGCACACACATAAAAAAGAAGTACAGATGACGGCTGAAGAAACCTTTGTATATATATATATATATATATATATATATATATATATATATATATATATATATATATATATATATATATATATATATATATATATATATATATATATATATGTATGTTATTTTTTTATTTTACACAGAAATCAATCAATAAGGGCTTTACATAGTGACAAGACAACATAATAAAGTCACAAACAAACACAACAATGTGTGTGCGTACTATCCCCATTTGCCACTTTACCATTGACGAGATGAAATCAGGCGTGATGCAATAAATATTTTCCACCACGACAATGCTAAAAAAAATTATTAAATCTTTTAAGCAGCTACAACTGGAATTCCTCAAATGGCGGAAGATGCACGCGGGAATCAGACTGTTGTGGCCAACCAGTGGTTGATATATCCTGTTTTCCTTGTGAGGGCAGTCTGAATGATGATAACAAGATCATAGCAGACTTCCAGCTGGTTATCCGCCTCTGCGGCCATTGAAGTGATATCAAATTATCCGTGCAAACAGTATCAGTTGCAACCAAAAATCGAATCAGATCCACTTGAGAGAAGCAGCATTGGAGGAACTGTCACTTTTAATTTTCTTGAAATAAAACAGAAGGAAAATAACACCATAAATGAAAAATTTATTGCCCTATCCATCTTATCCCAGGGGGCTCTGATTATGATTATCTCCACAATTTTGTGTACGACATTTCTGGTCAGAATTGTCCTATTTCTTACAGCAGGTTTGGTTTCACGGATTCATTTCAACATTTTTTCTTCTTCCTCCCGCTTTTCTAAATGATGATAAGCAGGGGTGCTCATAAGTGGTGCAATGGTGCGCATGAGCACTGTCAATTGAATAACGCGCTCCAGTTCAAGTCTGTCACTGCACTTTTGCACACTAGAATAATGGAGCTCAGTCAGTCAGCTTATATATATATATATATATATATATATATATATATATATATATATATATATATATATATATATATATATAAAATCTAAACTACAGCTTGATTGTCACATATCGAGTCTATAACAATGTTTTTATAAAAACACATTTATTGTCCTACAAATCGTCCTCCACAGTAATAGCGAGTAATTGATAAGTACTTTTGTCCGCAAAAAGAAACAGATGTTGCAGCTCTCATACATAAAGAGCGAGTCTCATCTCCCTCTTCTCACTCCCACTGGATTATGCGCCAAGGTTAACAGGAATCCAGTTTAAGATAAATATATTCATGATTTCATTTCCATGCATGATGTCAATTTGAACACATGAAATATTTACAAAATATATTCATCCAGCATCTGGAAATGCCATTTGCTCACAAGTCAGAACATCTCAATTGTTTGTCTCATACTTAATCAACAATTTTGAAACACTTGTACAACAAAATTGTAGACAGCAAAAACATATCTTCAATGACATCAGAGCTTTGTGTGTGTCCGGTTGGAAGTAACCCCAAATGTCAAAGAATTTAAATCGAAATAATACCGACTATACTCCACAGTTTCCTCATAGGAAATTGTCAAAATGGATCATGGTCGGTGTCATTTTTGAAAAAGTGTGATATACAGGTGATACTATTTACATTTCATGAAAATTCATAAGCCATTTAATACTGTGCGTAACACAGTTGTCAGGTCGCGACCAAACCATAACTTTTGGGACATTTAAACACTCTATTTACTGGTAGTTTGTTTTATGAACGTACTCTATTCAAATCACGTGGACCAAATAATTACAAAGTGACGACCTTCGGCTCCACTTTATTTTGTCATGAACTGTTGTCAAAATATTCAGATACTTCACTGATTTCTGTCTGTTTTTCACATGGTTATGTAAAAGAGCTTCAGCGATTGACTTGGTAATCACAAAAGCCAATGACAATTAGTACCGTTCACAACATATTGGGGAGGCTATGATGTAACTAGCTGCTGGGAGTGAATAAAATAAAAGTCAGACCATGAAAATACGTGGCAGAGCACAAGCGATTCAAGGTTTCAGCCTGACAGCGACAATATTTAAACTTTCATGGCCGTTGTGTACTGGCGCGTTTGCTGAATGTCGTGCTGCCAAAAACACAATCATTGACTGCATGTAGTGCATCTCAGTGACATGGTCGATACCGCCACAGCCCTACGGCGTTAACCACACCCCACTGCTGAGATATGGCCCCTATATTTTGAAATGGATCATTTTCTTGAGGTACATCCCACACAGGAAAATGTATGACACCTTTAAACGGATGTGATGCTGCTGATGCCATCTGTCTCTTCGGTTTCATGCACTCTTTACTCTGATTCTTTGCCATGTCAAACAATTTTTATTTTCATGTCATAACTCATATTTATCAGTGCATTGCTAAAAAGTTGCTAACGGGAGCAGACAATAACTGATGTAAAAGCTTTAAAAGCTGCTTTTTTTCCCCACGAATTCCATTATGATGAAACTGCCGCTTGGATGCACATGGATATCACATGTGCATGTTGGAGCTGCACCAAATGGGTTCATTTTAAGAAAGAGGTTGTTGTCATCTTTGTCGCAATGATTAAGGTCTTTCAAAGATTAAAAAAATAATAATGTTCTTCAAAATCAGGCCTTCTGTAAGAGAAAAGTAAGATCCGTTTTATTCTTTACATTGCTTTCAAATTGGGCAGACTCCAGTGGTTAGATGACATCACAGTGCAGTCGGGCCCCAGAAATCCATGTTCCGTTTTGTTTCACTTTCAGATTTCACAGCTCTTCCAGCTTCATCACAGACCAGGCTAATAAGCTCAGCGTGCATGCAGCCCAAAACAAAGCCAATTACTAACATGCAGACCATTTGAGGAGTGGGAACTTTAACTAATATCTGCGTGTGTGCTTTTTGTTTATAATTATATTTTGCCCATATATTCAGGAGTACCTTTGATATATATATACATTCAAAAGTATTTGCACTGCATTATATTTGCAGACTTATTCTGAGTATTTTAATGGTTAAATAATTCCTTTAATTAAAAGATTTCTGTACCATACCAAGATTAAATTCTCTTTAGTCAAGTTTTCATCTTGGGGGGCATTTATGGTTCAGCGACATGGGAGTTGTGCCATAACCTTGCCCCTAAAATGAGTATAGATGTCTTTTGTGCTGGATTCACTGCATATGACAGTTGTGTAAACTTTGTCCCGCGGCGGCTTTCTTAATCGAGTCATTAGGATGCTTCCGCCCGCTACGTTGTTAGGCTCTCTCATTCTGCGTCTGCTGTAATAATGATTAATATGATGGTGCTTGCTTCACCTAAATGAGTTAGGCCCCGCTATTTGTTGCACAACTGACAGCTTTATTATCATGGCACATCACTTAATGTGGAAAAGATTGATACAGATTAATGTGTTGCTTCTGGAAATACGTACTGAGGCATTTGGGAGACATTAAACTAATCTTTTTTTCACATGACCCATATGCTTTAGCACTTGTAAATATATGGCCAGTTGGACGCTGTGAAATCTTTGTGTAATAATTATTCATAATAGACCTCCTTGGTTTAAATGGATGAATGGAGTTTGTAATTTTTTTAAAATTAATTGCATTTCCTCGACATACATACATTTTTAACAATGTATGTATGTCGAGGAACAATTTTTGAAGTTTGATCATGATTTCTCCTAAACAGGACCATCATAGTTCTATCATCTTCTGCACTACTGAATGGCACAACTCTCAAAGAGTGTCAGCTCACAAAAATGGTGATGCTGAACTACAAATCAAGGCCCCTAAGAGAAACTATTTGATCATTTTAGGCATGTTATTGAGAGCCGGTTTCCTGGGTTTATTATAAATCGTATTACTTCCACAAAGTAGTTGAATTGCTACGCAGACCACATAATAGAAACAGTGAAGTAAATAGCAATGTCATCTTTTATCAGCCTGGACGGATTGGTTTCACCGAGCAGAGAGGAAAGTAATCACGGCTTTTAACAGTGGTTTATACTGACTGTGATTTCCAAATGTTGTATGGATGATACAATTACTTCGTCAGTATGATGTGTCTCGTTCACATTGGGCTTCATTGAATCAGTGGTTTGTAACTGACCGTCGCTTTCCTGTGAAGAACACGTCTGTCCATTTTTCATTTTAGCAATTTTACGTTCATGGGCTCTTCGAAATGCAGACACGACACTATTTTACAAAATGACAAAAATTCCCATGCATGTTTTTTTTCTTTTTTGTTTGCACAGAAAAGCGACATGGTGCTGATAATGAACTATATATACCCATGAAACCATTTGGTTGACACTGCACACTTTAATACCGATTAATGAGATACAGTATTTCACTTTCTGCTGGAGTTGATTGTTGTTTTTCACTCATACTCTATTTACTCATTACTCATACTATGGTTCACAATTCCGAAAACCTAGTCTTTAACATTTATTGCATTGTGTAAAAATATGTATTTTGAGGTAGTTTAGGAAATTATCATTCTTGGGATACTTGCAAAGGTCAGGTGAGAGAGAGAGACAAAGAGAGAGATTTTGAAAGCTTCTCATACATTTAGGTATTAATTAAACTTGATTGAGTCTGTGAGACCGTGATATTAATCCTGCCGTCGGCGCCCCAGGTATCTGTCCGCCCTTTTCTATAGCAGAATGAAGAATGATGAGTGTGACATGGAGATGCATCTTTTTTTATTTACATAGAATGTCCTGTGCCCGCCTTCAGGTACTGTGGTACCAAGTTGACAAGTTGTTGAACTAACCAATTTATCTGTGAGATTGGAACTGTCAGTTTCTCCCAAAATGAGATTCCTCTGATTAAAATATTCTGAGCACCCAAAGGAAGCCAGAGGGCTATAACTTATCTTTTCAATTGCCAGTGTATTCCAATATACTGTTGCACTTTGCATATTGCAAGTGTTTGCCTCATTTGCAGACACATATCATTTCATTTGTGAGACAGAGATCTATTTGGTTAACATCTTTTTATTGCTTTCATGCTTAAGGTTGATCTTAAATATTCCAACATGAGCAGGTGTGTGTGCGTGCGTGTGTGTGTGTGTGTGTGTGTGTGTGCGTGCGTGCGTGTGTGTGTGTGTGTGTGTGTGTGTGTGTGTGTGTGTGTGTGTGTGTGTGTGTGTGTGTGTGTGTGTGTGTGTGTGTGTGTGCGCGCGTGTGTGTGGTTGAGTCGCGCATTTTTCACTTGAAAACATGGGTTTGTTCATGGAGTTCCCAACATATATTGTGCGTATAGTGACACATATAGCATGTGCACTTCTTCGGCATGCTTATAAAACGCACCATTCGTGGATATTGTTTTGATGTGACTGTTCATGTGGAAGTAATTTGTTGTGAGAGAAGGTTAGAATTCATTATTTGACAGGGGAATCAATGCGGTCTAAGGACAACCTTTGATCTCCCCTATGCAGTTCTCATACAGCAAAGCATCATCACGTTTAGTATTTACCATTCATCTTCACTCTGCCTATGGATCCCTGACAAGTCCATTAGGCAGGAGAAACCTTAATGGCTCTCAGCTGATGATGGAAAATCCCTTGTCTGATGAGAAAGGTGAAAAAGACAAAAAGTGTAACGCTACTTTGACCTCTGGCTCCACAGCTGCACCAATGGATGCATCATTCGGATTAGTGGCATCACTCTGTGAAAGCCACACACGTTTTTGAGTGAAGCTTGAAATGTTGGTGTTTAATTACTGTAATGACAGTAACAACGCAAATAATTATAAGAACAGTTGCTATCCATCTATTGATTTGTCATTTTCTAAACTACATTCCTTCATTTGGGTCACAAGCATGCAATGAAGTTGTCGTCAGTTGTGGTGGCCTGCCAAACTTGTATAGCACAGGAGGAAACCCTGTTCAAGTTAGAAGGCTGTGATTGGAATATGCCTTGACAATATTGTCCGAAGGCAATAGAGCCCTTATAGCATCAAATGATCAACAATAGTGCGTCAATCAATAAGATGTCACCATTCATCACACTGAATTTGACTCTCGCGGTTTTCTGTCGTTGTTTAGCAGTTAGCATGTTCAGAAATCAAAAAGATTAAAAAAAATCCAACACAGGTGCAGTTGCTCTTGAGCTATTGACCCACTGAAATGACTCATGGGAAAACAGTAGTCTATGAATCTGTTCTACACACACACACACACACACACACACACACACACACACACACGTACACGTACACGTACACGTACACGTACACGTACACGCACACGCACGCACACACACACACACACACACACACACACACACACACACACACACACAAATGGAAGAAATATGTCGACACCATGACTGCTTGTTATGATCGATGCAGCTTAGGAGAGTAATTACGTCATGCGCATAGGGAGGTTGAAGAGGGGTGTTTTTCTATAAATGATTCTTCTGCAGTGCAGTGACTGGGAAAAACACAAAAATATTTATCACTACCATTGAACTTTTGTAATCACTATAAAATCAGTCTTAACTGAATGCAGCATTCTCTCTCCTCTAGCGTGGAAGTGCCAGCTTCTATTTGACCTGCATGCTTTTGAATGATTGATCATGCAGCCATGCCAGTGATGATAAAATGACAATAAACTGTATAGTGCTTTTTGGATGCATGGGGCAACGTTTTCTCTGAACACAAAAATTGTGCCGCAACTCTGTAGTGAGTCTAACCTTTGAAAAAGTTTTATAAATAAGAATATTTCAAATTTTCTATCTTGGTTTTTACCCAAAATGGTTGCCTGCTTAATTTCAATGCCTTGTGTGGGTGCCCCAATTGCACAGCCTTCACATGATCCTGGTTTGAAGCCAGGTTTGATTTCCAACCATTTTCCATTATATAGTCCATCAATTATTATTTTCCTCAATGTTAGTTGACTCATGTAATACACAGAAAAACTGTATCTTCAAAGCCTATTTGGATCAGATTCAAAGAGAAATGGAGACAGTCTGCACCCCCTCCTCGAAACCCCAGGGAAGCAAAGTCATATGGGAGAAAATTTTGGCAGTGCCTTTGAAGCCCGAGTAAATGAGGCTCTTTTCCTCAGCTGGGAAATAGAAAAAAAAAGTTAGCGAATACCTGCAGATTGATCATTTGGAAGCAAGAATAAGTGCCACATCCCTGTAGCAGCTACTTGATCCAATATATTTTAACATTCATTGATAAGAGGTTGGATTATTAAGTGAGTGATGTCACATTTCTGAGTCTATTGATGTCAACACGGCAGAAGGAAGTTTTTTATAGTGTCTACAATGTAAATGCCAGCGCTCATAACCGGCTGAATTTATATTTGTACATAATCAAGACTGCTTTTACAATAACACTCTTTGCCTTCGTTTAATAATGATAATGCTAATGTTTGGACTGGATAAGATTGAATTGGATGTACCGTTATTCGTCTCGCAGTGGAGAAATTTACATTTGACAGCGGCAAAGTCATAAAAGGAAGAGGAAAGGAAAGAAAGAAGTAGAAAAACAAAATACAGGAGCTGGTGGAAAGGCAGCCACTCTTGCGGCGCCGTCTTGAAGTAAAAAAACAAATAAAAAATCTAAATAACGAATAATATCACAACACAAAGACACAGAAAGTCATTCATTCTTCAGCAGAATAATGAATGAAGCAAATAAGCAGATAATGATAATAATTATAATGATAATAATTATAATGATAGTGAGTTTCATTTATAACTGCCTTTCAAAACTCTCAAGGACTTTTCATGAATCAAAACTTTCTGTTGGGTCTTGCTGCGGTCACCAGTCCTGGAATCCTCCAGTCTAAGAAAGCAAAAATAAATGATTTTACATCTGACTCATCATTTAGAAGATTGCCCATTTTGCCTGGACTCACCCATTTTTAAAACAAAACATTAGTACATGTTACGGTGGGTTGCTTTTATTACTCTGTTTCAGATTTAGATTTTGCTTACGAAGATAACATTTACATTTTTTGAGATATTACAACCAAAAATCAGTCTTTCTTTTCCAATAAGTTTATTCACCTTAAAATTGCTTCGAGATATTTGACATTGGTAAAGGTAAAATCAATCAATATCAAGATGCATGCACCTCCGTGAGGTGGCATACCACAGGTGCTGTAGTCTGTTGAAGCAATGTATATTTCTCAACCTTCTGTTTTGATTAGCCTTTTGTGCACCTCATTATGAAGACTTTCTCGTCATACCTGACAGGACCAGTTGTTCTCTTCCTAATCTTCCATGTGACATTTGGTGTAATTAATTCTTGTTGAACAATCTATTCCTGGCTGAGCTGTCTCTAATGACAGAAGGATGATGCAGTTGTACCACCTCTCCCACTACTGCGTTCTTTTTACACAGAACACAGTGAAGATTTTTCCCGCGGAACAATTGGGAATTGGCTTTTGTTTTGGATAAAAACAACGGACAAAAAACATCAGTTGAGATTTTATATTGTATCTGATGTGACAACTCTCCTACTTTTTAACCTTGTAAACTCCACAGCGTGAGACAATAAAGGTTTTGTGCAATCCGGGGCTTTGGTCAAACTTTGTTGACTTAACAAAAAAGAAACAATCAAACCCTGAACATATTTGAAATCTGAGCAGTACCAATTGAACATCAGTGGTTCTTCTTAATTGTGGATTCATTTCTTAGACTCAAGCCTGCTTTGCGTGAACCCACGGGGCTCACTCCCACACTAAATTGCTCGACGCTCCTCGACCTGTAGTCCAGACTTTAATCGGAATTGTTTCTGCACCCTGATAACACACATCCTTGGGTAGTTTTCAGTAAATGTTAGGGAACATAATTAATTGGGGTTTTGACCTCATTTTCACCATCAGACAGAGAGAGAGACAGAGAGAGAGAAACATTTTAAATGCTGTCAATGAGAGGCCATGCACATTCACTGTCAACCAACAATGAACATTTTAAGGGTACAGTATCATAATAAAACAATTTGTGGAAAAACAGAACCAAGCAGAAGTGTAGAACATGCACAAGGATGCTACAACTTGGATTATTGCTATGAAGTACTAACCGCTATTGAATCCATTTATTATGGAGAATGTAATGTCTGCCTCTGACGCAAGAAAGTCATTTTTTTTTCTCTATTCTATATATCGCCATCATCTTCTTCTTTTCCTTTCGGCTTTTCCCTTCAGGGGTCGCCACAGCGAATCAATGTCCTCCACCTATCCCGGTTTTGTGCATCATCCTCTCTCACACCAGCTACATTCATGTCCTCTTTGACCACATCCATAAACCTCCTCTTCGGTCTTCCTCTCGGTCTCCTGCCTGGCAGTTCAAGATTCAGCATCCTTCTCCCAATATAGTCGTTCTCTCTCCTCTGGACATGTCCAAACCATCTCAGTCTGGCCTCTTTGACTTTCTCTCCAAAGCCTCTAATATGAGTTGTCCCTCTAATGTACTCATTCCTGATCCTATCCAACCTGGTCACTCCCAAAGAAAACCTCAACATCTTCAGCTCTGCTAAAGATGTTGAGGTTTTCTTTGGGACCGATCTCGCCATATACTGTATATTTTATTTTTTTCCTATATTTTGAATGGGGCATTTATTTTTAGTGTGATGTCTTCTCAAAGCCAGCATCTTCCCAACAGCTGAAGTACATAACATTGCGGCTGTGAGCTTGAATTGGGCTGTCAAGACCAACTTGAAGAAGCAGCAGTGGCCCTGGAGCCGTAATTATCAGACTGGCAGCTGCTGATAAGTGCCACCAGACAAAGCCATGAAACATTTTTCTCCTCTGCTTGGTTTCATTCCTTTTTTCACGTCTCCCTCTCTCTTCACACCTTCACTAGCACCCCAGCATTTGTCTGAATCAGCCTGCTCACACCAAAAGGCGTTTGTCTTTTCACACTGCTTATTCTCTGCTGATTTATACTGCGTGTGTCATTTTGTATTGAAATCTCAAAGGCTAAGGTTTCAGAAAAATCATTCAGTTTTCTTCCTACACTTTACAGTACAGAGAATCAGGTAGTGTTCTTTTTGCATTGCTGGTACTCAAATTCATAGTACTGAATCAGTGTATCTTATTCATAATTACTCATACAGGTTGATGTTCACCAATGTTACTAGCTCATCTATTCTCAATGTTCCTTCCCGAGAGCAAATCAAGTGTTTTCAAAACCAAATATATGAGCTACTCATGTTTGCTTTTCTTTTTGCTCATGCATACAAAGGCTGGTTATGTTGTTCTCCCCCAGATTAATGAAAAGATGGGTGCCAGTGCGTTGACAGTTGTACAAAGTACAACACACACACGCACATTTTCGAATAAAATGACATCAAGAATGGATTGATTTATTGAATTGTTTATTTGTCAAAGACAAAATCAGATTTAAACCATTCATTTATTCTGCACACTGCTTATCTTCTCTACGACCATGAGTGAGCGGAGCCCCATCTGCACCTTACTTTAATATTCAAGTTTATGCAATTTCATCCCCAGATGTAGCTGATAGCTGAGTATAAGCTTGGATATTTTGCAAGTGACCGTGCTACCCGTCTACACAAAATGTTTGAGTCATCACTCTCAGCTTTTGCTCTAAATTTCAATGAGGCGCCCATGTTGTTTTTGCAAAAAAAACGTGTTTGCTATGGAATTAACCTCTGTCTATCACCGTCATTGCAGAGTGGTAAATTCCGACACATTCATTTTTATTGAGCACAGCCATAGCTGCAAGTAAAGTGCCAAAGATAACATAAAAATCGTATTATACTTAGTATACTATGATTTTAAAAAATCTATATCACTATTAAGTATCCTGGGGATCAAGCATCATCCCTATGCAAGGATAATGCACAAATGCTCCTTTGGTGAGGCAGTTGATAATTTGGAGCGGGTTTTCTGATGAGGCCAGGCCCTCGTTATAATTACTTGTTTCTCATAGCTATATAAATGGAGGGCAATATGAGAAACAGAAATTAGTTTGGTCGTAATATACATGCGCACTCACACAACTTGGTAGCAAATATTCATGTTGGAAACTATACACAAAAGCACTTTGTCCATGCATGCTCTGTATTTAAAATGATGAAAATGCAAGTCATCCTCTTCTTTTTAGCGACAACACCCAACCCAAATGTTGCACGATTAAAGCTGAACAAAAGGTTGATATGACAACGCAATTTCCAATTTCTTTCAGACTGCACTGACTCATTCTCTTTTTGAAAAAGCTGTGTGCGTGTGCGTGCGTGTGTGTGTGTGTGCGCGTGCATGTGTGTGTGTGTGCATGCATGCATGCGTGCGCGTGTGTGTGTGTGTGTGTGTGTGTGTGTGTGTGTGTGTGTGTGTGTGTGTGTGTGTGTGTGTGTGTGTGTGTGTGTGTGTGTGTGTGTGTGTGTACTGAATGGCGTTGTTGGAATTTAACAGTGACAAAAGGCTGAGCCAAAGTTGAAAACAAATACAGTAAAGTCTCGTTATATCGATATCGGATATATCGATAGTCCCGGTTATATCGATACTATTTCTATGCACGCACGGAGAAAATTACATGCAAACAGGGTCGGATATATCGATAGTCCCGGTTATATCGATATTTTTTTCTGACTCCCTTGAATATTGATATAACGAGACTTTACTGTATATCGATAGTCCCGGTTATATTGATACTATTTCTATGCACGCACGGAGAAAATTACATGCAAAGAGGGTCGGATATATCGATAGTTATATCGATATTTTTTCGGACTCCCTTGAATATCGATATAACGAGACTTTACTGTATTCACTGTAGTTGACTGTGTTTTGGAAGTTCTGAGTTATTACCATATGCAGACCTTTTAAGATCTGATTAAATCATAGACACTTTTAAATTCAATAGCCAACTTAATCATGCAACGATGTAACTTGGCACGGTGGTCGCCTGGTTAGCATGTTCACCTCACGGTGCAGATGTTTATGTTCAGGCCTTTCTTGTGTGCTGTTTGCATGTTCTCCCCATGTGTCCATGGGTTTCCTCTGGTACTCCAGTTTCTCTACAATATTCTCATAGTTAACTGACACAATATATTAGCGACTAATTCTGTAGTTACACCTTCTGGTTTGCTAATAGATTCCCCAGTGAGTTCCTGGTGACATTAAATGTATTTTTATTGAGACTTGTATACGTACGTGACTTAATTCAACTGTTGTTGATGAATATTTGTCAGAATGAGTACATTAGAGGGACAACTCATATTAGAGGCTTTGGAGAGAAAGCTAGAGAGGCCAGACTGAGATGGTTTGGACATGTCCAGAGGAGAGAGAGCGACTATATCGGGAGAAGGATGCTGAGCCTTGAACGAATGTGGTCAAAGAGGACATGAAGGTAGCTGGTGTGACAGATGAGGATGGACAAAACCGGAATAGATGGAGGACATTGATTCACTGTGGCGACCCCTGGTGAGAAAAGCCGAAAGGAAAAGAAGTTGATGAATATTTGTCACTGGTAAAAGCAAAAACTCAACAATCGTGCATATAAAGTGTCTCTATACACTCCGGCGGTGTGGGCTTGCATGACTCATAAACTAAGAAGAGGTCTCTCAGTGTGATCAAACAAACAAACATATCGGGCACTTATAGACAAACAACCAATTACAAACAATTCATAGTTATCGATTAATATTACATGATTTTATTTTTAATGTGAGAGAATGCTGGAGTGCACCGTGATACCCCATACAAGTGTAGAAACAACAAGCAAATTATACACAAGAGCACAAGATTCTGAAGCCGAACCTCAATAGTGAAGCAGACATGCTCACCACTACCGTACTGTGCTGCAACTCATGAGTACAATATGTCTCAATGGACTTTTATCTTAAATGTAATTTAGCCATGACTGTCGGGAAATTGAAAAAACACATCACAATAATATGTTTTGGTAGAATAGAAACACAATTGAATTAAACACAATTCAATTAGAGACAGTTTCGAGGAAAAACAATTGTGTGACTCAGAACAAAAGTGTGACCTTCCAATTTGAAAGTGTCTCTCGCAACACGGAAGGGCTTGTAGTTTAATTTGAATATCTGAGAATTATACCATTGTTGCGTTTTGGGTGTTCATGAGTCAGTAACTTGTTCTCTAACAAGCATCAAGTCAAGTGAAATGGATTTACGGGTGTCAAAATGATTTATAATATGACTGAATCAGAATGACTCAGAAGCCAGAAGCAGATAATCCTTTTTTTAATGATGTATTGAGCTCTACTCTAATTCTATTTTCATGACTGAGTCATTCAATGACTGACACATTTTATGGGGGTTGGAAGTAAGTGTGTTGATCTGCTTGTCTTGAATGAATACCATCATTCCACGAGTTAATGCATCAGTGCTCACACATCAGATGAAGGATAAAAATGAACATTTTTTATAATTGAAATGGAGTGACTATAAATTGGTGTACAGTATCTATATCACACTCGCATACTTTCCACAGTCTATTCCATCTAAGCTGCCATGATTTTCTTCAACACTTCGTTTGGTCTGTTTTCTTTTGTCTTTTGTTGCATGATTACCACCTTCTGAAATTGAATTTCACATCATTTTTAACCAAACACTGGTTTTAGAATGAAAGAACAAAATTAGATAAATATTACATGATTTGGTGTTTATAATGGATCAAATGCATTTCCATTTATGAGAAATATTATATTGGTTTATGGAGTGTCAAGTTACAATTGGGCTCACATACTTAAATAGCTTTTTAACTAGTGGTTCTGCTTTATGTATTGGGAAAGTGCTACAAATAAAAATGAAACCTTTGAATACTTGGAGAGGCCTTGATAGTTGATTATTATTTAAATGTATTTGTTCAACAAATGATAATTCTTTCCACCATTTTGTATGAATTAAAACAACATAAAAACATCAAAGTAGATCTAAAATCTCTACTTGTGGTAACAATTAACTGTAAGTGTAAATTATTTTAGAAGAGCATATCCTAGAGTGACAGGGACCTTTGTTAGTTTTTGTTCTTTCCCCATATTGTATTGTTCCATGCGCCTTCATCAATGTAGGCGTGTCCGCTTTGTCATTACTGTTACATTCCACAACTGGCTTTATTTGGTACACACAAGGGTTACGATGCTAGTACAATCACACTTCATTGAAAACAAACCAAACAATGTGTTGATACGCAGCACACAGAAACGAACACCACATATTCGTTTTCAGACTGTCGCAATCCGAGACTACAAATAGTCAAGAAGGCAAAGGCTATTTAGATGCTGTGGCGGATTGGCCATGTTATCTCCTCTGCTTTTCATTCTAGCCTTTATCGACATAACTTACAAACACAGCTTTCACCGGACGACATCAGACGACCCCTCCTCTCGTCCATTCCTGTCCCACTCACTTTCACTGAGGCCTAATTACATGGTGGACAAAGAAATCGATACACAGGAGAGTGAAAGTCCCCAGCAGGCAGCTGGAGGACCCTTTTACTTCACTTGACTCGACCCCTCTCATACTTAGATGTGCCCACCAGTAACTCATCTTGACTTTTTGCGGATTTTAGACCCAGGCTTGCCTATTCCCACAACACAATCCATGGCTCATCAACAGAGAAAATGCATTAGATTTTGCCCCAAGGCAAAGATGGTTTATTGGGAGGAAAAAAAGTTGAACATGATGGAATCTGCTGCTTTATTTTGACTATGCTTAGAATATCTTGTTTTTCTATCCTTTCAAATTGCTGCCGTGGACTGCAAATTTCCCCATTGCGGGACCATTGAAGGTTTTCTGATTCTAACCATGTTCAAACAGAAATTCTGACATAAAATGTTTTTTCCACTGTATGTAGTGGAAAATATGCGTGCTTCTGTTTTTGTCTCAAAAACAAGATACGGTACTGTACTAAGTAGATCAACACATATGTTGAAGTTGCCAAGCCTTGATGAAGTATTCAATTACCCAGATCAAGGCTATGTTTCAACCAAATCTGTTCACCACAAGCTGCCTTGCTTTTTCAGTGGGTATAGTCATATGTTAAACAAATCACTGTAGTACCCTCCTTCATGTATAGCTCTCTGAAATGAAATATATATTCAATTGAATTCACAAAAAGTCAAGATGTTAATATTCAAAATTGGAAGCGTGATTGTCAAATAATCACACATTTTCAATGCGATGATTTTCTAGCTAAATGGCAAGCCCAAAATTCTGGAGAACACCTGGAATTGACGGATTGCATGTGAATTAAAATATCCCTGAAACAGCTTTCAGCCTTCATAACTAGTTGAAACAGATGGTAATTTTTGCTAAATTTATTCTGGCATTGCTACTTGTTGGGGTACAATGTCTATGTGTATGCCGGTTTGTTTATTTAATGTGACACTAGAAATTGGAATCAACAGAGGGCTACAATTCTGATTTTGATGTTAGGGCATCATGATTACCACCATAACATCTTGCCCACTGTCTGTTGAACGTTGCCCAACAATAAATACTTTTGTTTCTCATCTATTTTGGCACCTTTGGTTAATTACCCTCAGTTATTACACCAAACTTATATATTCTCATGATCTCTTTTGCACTGCTTGTGTCACAATTGAAGTTTAAATTTTACGCTCTTGAAACATCTACTGCAGTTCTAGGTAGGATTCTTCACAACATAATTGCAATTGTTTTGACATGGTACTGAACAAATCAATGTAATTTTATCTGAATACAGTAATTACAAACATGGACTCTTGTGGGTGGCAGCTATAAAATGTAGTAAGCCTATCAAAAATGGTGATAAAACATGAGGGTTTTTCAAGTCATTTCAGCTTGGATTCTTTTTGAAGGGCAACATCAATTTGTGTCTGTGGCTGACTTCTCTTGAAAACCCTTAAATCCTTTCAGGGTGCATGGACTGCAGGTGCATTTAAGTGTCAAACATCTTTTTCAATGAGAAAAGACTTAACTCCACAGTCCTTAGCAGTGTTGATCATTGCTTGGGAGTGTGTTCCTCCTCCCTAAACCATTGTTGCGACTACAATATTCCATTATACAGGAAATAATCTTTCTAAGAAGTGTGTTTTCAGTTGCTTGACTTATGAACCCAAATATACTGTAACGTTGAGCCCAACTGTAGCAGGATGCTTTGAGTCAGTATTCTTCTCCCGGTAACAAGTCAAATGCCCTTGAGCAATGATCTTCAAGGGAAAAAAAGTTGTTCATCCTTCAATAAAAGAAAGAAAAAAAAAAACAAAAGTACTGTTTTTCCCAAAGGCTGTTAAACAGGCATTCATGACAAGCAAAATATTTGATAATACTAAGGTAGCCTCAAATTCCTTGTGTGTTCTCCATACTGGGCCAAATCAGTCAGTCATCTTTCAGTTTCAAGCATTAATGGCAGACAAATACCAATCACGTGATCTGTGTTGAATTAGCAAGCTATTTACTGTAACTCATAGTGTGCCTGTTCCTTGTGAGCCGGTCATTTAGGAAGCTCTATAATTTCTTTGGGTTCCACCCTTGCGTTTATTTTATGTTGTGAGTTTCCCAATGATTATTTCTCAGCGGGTCTGCACAATAATAGCAATACTGGCCTTCTATCTGACAGGTGAGAGTGAAAAAGGATTTCGAGTGGTAAGCTTCGGTTCACCATCCTGTGGAGGCAACTGCGGCACTGAGAAAGCAACTTTCATTATATAGCTGTGACAAATAGCTGACCTTTTCTCAGCATTTCCTGCTCTTGTTCCTGGCAGTCCTTTGATGAAAATAAGATTAAGTGTCCGGTGAAGCCTTCTTTTTCACACCCGCATCATACGACTCAGGAGATTTGGTTGTTGCCAATTTTAAATCTTCTCAAGTGACCCGACTTGTCATTCATTAGTTTACAAATGCCTCAATTATGTTATCAATTCTCACAATGCATGCGAATCCGTCAAAGATGGTACTCCTGTGAGTCTGGCTGTCAAATGTCATGGCAAAAAGTATTAAACACTTTTTTCTAATGTTCACTGAACATATTTTCAGCTTTAGCGAAAGGAATCTTTTCTGATCATGACCACTCTTCTCATTTGGCTTCCTCTTAAGTCCTTGCTCAGGCCGTATCTTGGAGGGAGAACACGGTTATACCAGTGGTGCAGGACAAGACTGGAGCACAAAGCCAGAGCTAATTATTGGAAGCCAAGTTGAGCGGCCTTGTCTCACTCTCATTGACCTTTCTCAAAACACTGGCATTTTTGTCGGGTAAATCCTGGCAGATTCTACTGGAAAGAGGCGCAGCTTGCGGTAAACAAACATGCCCTCATTAGATTGCACCAGACACTTTTCACTCATCCAGGTAATCTTGTGATATTCAACCAGTGCACACAGCCTCCTCTTGTGATTTTTAAGAATGCGAAAGGTTAATTGTTGCATAGCATTAGCTGGGGCCCTTTTAAAAGTGAATCAATCATGTTTTACTTGACACAAAGCAAGGACATTTTATGTGAAACATCAAATGATTTTCAAAAACCATCAACCGCGCAAGACTTAATTTAAGACAAACAATCCGAGTTGCGAGTGTTGGCGAAAGGAGCAAAGTGAGCATGTCAGCTTGTTCAAACTTGAAAATGTTCAGAAACCTTTTTTTAACATTCGCAGGTCTGATTTTATCCAATTAATTTTTATTTGGCAATTTTGATTTCACTGAATACCTTTATAACCCAAATGTCATTATTTCCACAAAATATTTAAAAGGCCTTCATTATAACAAAGCATATCAAGCTAACTGCCATCGCGACCTTGCTTATAAACAAAATGCACAGAGAGGGATTTTCTCTGTTACTTAGCTACGCTCCTGATCGACTCATACAATGTCCTGTACTTTTAAAGACAAGGCACAGCCTTGAGCACATGGTCTGAAAACACGTGGTAAACAGAAACAAATCTTTGAAGGCTGAAATTGTCTCTCAGCAGAGACTACGTATTGGTAGGAGGCAATTTTGACAATCATCCGTAATGGCAACAAAACCATGGCCGAGTTTGAAGGCAACAGATTGAACGATGATTGCAAACGGCACATCCCATGTGCGACTGGCAGTTGAATGTCGCGGGTAACATTTGCTGATTGACTGTTTTCCAAAATGAAGTAGGAATGTTACTGTTGTTTGTTGCAGTTGTCTTATACAAGTTTTTCTAACATGTATATACATATTTGTACTGGATGTGTTTCTACTATATTACATATTAATGTATTTACCAGTGGTGGGCCGTCAGGGCCAGCAAGGCCTTCTCTGCTGGCCTAACATAATCAGACATCATTATCATAATTATAATTTTTAAGTGTTTGCAGTATCACGTATAGTGACAAGTTCTAATTGCTGATGCAGATTTATTGATGTGTAATTGCTCCGGAAAATAGCCTGTGTTGTAGACGATTAAGGTGATGCCACGGCCAGTACTGCGTGCGTGTGCTTTTGTGAATGATATCTCCAGCCGTTGTGTCATAAATTATGGTATTACGAGGGATATTTGTTCAAGTCACATATATTTACATATATAAATGTTCATAGTAGAATTAACCTCATATTTGGCAGCCATTTAATTGGAAATGCTTACAAAGAATTACCATGATAACATCCAGATTCATAATGTCCCTTGATGTACGTTAAAACGAATTTCGACTGCACTGGGGGAAAAGTTCGTTAGTTCTTTTAGGCCCTGACTGGAGAAAATTGTATCTTACTGCTGTTGTTCTTAATCAGGCAGCTTAGTGATTGATTACTGCAAAGACTTTCACCTGAAGTGTTTCCCTTAGCACTTGAACCTTGACAACATTCTGACCACAATCATCCGCTGCTCAAGATTGGCCACCGAACAGATAACACACACTGTCAAAACTTAGAAGTGTCAGCGATTGAGTCATTCTCTTCACAACACAAAGGCAACACAATGCCTCTATAGCAGACACACGCTTTTCCACTTTGCCTTCGAGCTCATGTATGATTCAATACGTGTCTTTTTAGTAAACCGTATAACTGGACTTTCTTCTTTGGTTATCACCTTATTTTTGGGGTTTGGGACTCTTTATATCCAAACAATTGTATTTATGTGAGGTAAACAGAATAACTCATTCGCTGCCAGACAATGTACAAAAATGTGTCTACTCTAGTGCCGTTTTTTTGTTATTTTAAAAATTGAAAAAAAAAACTCATTCATAGTATGATAACAGTTTTACATGGAACTGATATTTTTTGTTGTTTTCTTGCGTCCATTATTCCTTCTAGAAAAGTTAAAAAACTCCCACTTTTACACGAGACAGATTTGACATGTCTTTTTGTGTTTTACGTCCATTAGACAGGAACTCAATAATTCCGGGATCTCAATAAGTGTCTGCAATGCTGGAATGCCTCCGCTGGAACATGTCAGCAGTACATCTGCAGTGAGAGCCCCTTTCGTCTGGACTGCAGCACAATTCACAGCAGCACCAGGCGTTATTATACATTCAACACCCAACTCTGGTGCCTAGTACTTCACCATTCTTATTCAGAAAGAAGCCTTTCCCCACCTTTTGCTTCGCCACTGACACACACACACTCACCACACCCCAACATACGTGCACACACATATGTACACTCGTACAAACACACAAGATCGATCTCCCTTTCTCACAATGGAGGAAATCAATGAAACCAAGGATCAATAGGACTCCTCCACTGCCTGGCCCATTGTATCTTTTTTCAAGATGATGCCGTTCAATAGTGAAATAGCTGCAGTCTGACATCAATAGTTCCCACCAATTGGCAAAATGCTTTTTTAGCCCACCTCCAGTGACTCTGCGAAACCTTTTTTGTTGCTTTGGTGATGTAGTATGGAACTATTAATGCTGAAATCATCTCTACAATGATATTTCCATTTCTACAAGTCAATTCACTTTTGTCATGTTGCATTGAAAGGGCACCACAAGTCCTCAACCTGGGCTTTAAGCACGATTATAAAGTCCACAATTAGCATCTTTTAACATGTTTACAGATGAACACGTTTACTCTCCATTTCCACTTGAAATAGACATTCCTTTCATAACTTTGCTGCTGTGAAATGTAAATTTCTCCACTGCGAGACTAATAAAGGCAAATCCAATCCAATCCAAAGCACTAATCTGTGCTGTTAGAAACAAGTGAATGAAGAATTGTGAAGCCGTTTAACCAGATGGAAGCTAAAGTTTCAAAAAAATCGATCCTATGAGTGCAATGTATTGGCCACCTTCAATTATGGCTGCTATAAATGTCCAAATGGTTTGGAATTATGACATCATTATTCTCTGCTGTGGAGTGAGAAGAGTTATTTCAGGATCTGTGTTTTCGAGGTGTGACTGAAGGGTTGTGTGAAATAACTACTTTTTTTTTGATTGGACACTTTTGACAATATCAAACATTGACTTTCTCTAACTTTTTAATCCTCTGAACGTCACTGAAAGAGATTTAGCTATTGCACATTCAGTAATTTGCTTTACAGTAAAAACAAAAAACATGCCTATCAGAATCATCTTTATTGCCAAGTATGTAGAACACACAAGGAATTTGTTTCCGGTCGAACGCACTGCACTAGTATCATCATCAAAAAATTGCAAAGAGGCACTATACAGTTCCATTTGGACTACTGTTCAAAGAGTTAATGGCTTGGGGGAAGATAGACACATGTATATAGATATATATATAGACACATATTCTCTTAAATTTTTTTCTGCCATTTGTATTCACCACACTGCGAGTGAAATAGGCATTGTGTGACGTGTTCCATCCCGAGGAGATGTTATTTATTTTTTTACTTTTGCAAAAGAGCAAAATTGTCTTGATATTTGGCAATACCAATTTGTGGAATTACTTTGTCTAAGTGGGCTTCCAGATGATCAACTATACAGTATATCGCAGTATTGAATGCCACAGGCAATAGAGTTTACATGTGTCATTTGATTGACTGTCAGAATAACTGATGGGCGACTGCTAAAGACAACACTTCCAAATCTGTACTCAAGCTTGTTGTCGCTTGCCTATTTTTAAAGATGTTTCATTTATTTTCCCACATGGTTCAATGAATTTGGTGCATTGATGTATGACATTATTGTGTTTGCATATAATCTTGAGTTATAGTCCTACATTCAACTCAAGGTGTTGGCCTTGTCCTTGATTGTGGCCTTGTATGCACCCCATCCCGACTCCGACCTCCATTCTCATTATAGGCTGAGCAAAAAAGTCATTAGTGTCTGAACATTAAACTGAGGTTGATATCTGTTAATTTTGCCCAATGAGGATAATACTTCAGCGGAACGAAAGATACATATGTATGCGGGCAGTGTTATGGTTCTCTTATCCTGAGGTTTCATGGTATAATTTTTCAGTTCTGAGATACTTCTTTAATGTGATTTTTTTTTTTCACATGGCATGCATTGTGCCCATCCGGTGAAATGTGCACATTCTATTCTCAAGGAATACTTTATTACTGAAATGACTGAGTGTGCGTTCACAAAGGAAGATTCGTGAGAAAATGAGGCCGAAGGTGGCGAATAACATTTGCGTAACATTTGCATATCTAATTTCTAATATATTCTAGAATAGAATATTCTCATATTCTAATTTCAATGCAATTTCGAAATCAGAATTTAATATTGTTTGAATATTTTGTCATATTAGAGACATGCGCAAATATATTTTTTGCTACTAAACATTCACTTGTAAGATGATCTGAAATGGAAACATTTTTCAATAAAATATTTCTTTCTGGGCGGGAATATGTATGTTGCAATGTTTCCAATTCACTTGACAGCATAGAAAGGTTCCCCACATTACAAGTCTGATTGGCTGGGGGAAATATCTTGTGCAACCCAGTAGTTAGCATGTCTGACTTACAGTTCTCAGGTTATCTGCTCGAGGTAACTTTTTAAAAAAAATTCTTCCCTTTCTTGTCTCGGTTTTATGCGACAACTCCGGCTTCCTCCTACATGTCAAAATTATTCATGTTATGTTCATTGAAGACTCTAAATTAATCCGAGGTATGACTGTGAATGTGAATGGTTATTTTTATATAAAGGGTGCGCCTTGTATTTTTCTGGTGACCAGTCCACAGGTGCACCGTGCCCTTTGCTAATGTCGGATATGATGGGCTACTCTGACCCAAATAATTACAAGTGGCATACAGATGGATGAGGGGCGGCCCGGTAGTTCAGTGGTTAGCACAACGGCTTCACAGCGCAGAGGTCACCGGTTCGCGTCCCGGTCCGGCCTCCCTCTGTGGAGTTTCCATGTTCTCCCCGGACCTGCGTGGGTTTTCTTTCGGGTCCTCCGGTTTCCTCCCACAGTCCAAAAACATGCATGGCAGGCAGATTGACAACTCCAAATTGTGAGTGTGAGAGTGACTGTTGTTCGTCTTTGTGTGCCCTGCGATTGGCTGGCAACCAATTCAGGGTGTCCCCCGCCTCGTGCCCGAAGACAGCTGAGATAGGCTCCAGCACGCCCCGCGACCCTAATGAGGAATAAGCGGTACGGAAAATGGATGGATGGATGGATACAGATGGATGAATGGATGGAATTTGGCAGCAGTGTTTACTCTAATCCAATACAATTCAGAACCACTAATATACCCCATTATACTTTTATATTTTAATGTAACTATTACAACATTAAACTAATTACATAAAATTAACTAATAAGATAATGATTCAGTCTTAAAAATAATGGAAAAAAAGAATGTTGTTCACTGATTTGTCAGCGCTCATAAACTACAATAATTTATTTGGTAGTACTTTGAATGTTTGGATCATGCTAATGTCAGTCATGCTTTGTTGGTGAATGTGTCATCTCACAGTTCATATTTAGTTGGGATATAAATTACGAGATAAGACTGCAGCGGAAGTCCGAACACTCATAAATATCTTCCTGACTGTGACTTTAACATCCTTCATGGATGATCCTTCCACCACCAAAGCGTGCTTCTTTCACCCTCACATAAGGAAATGTTCATGGTCCCGTTTTCGGACTCGCATCTTTTCTCTTTTCACACCTCATAATGAGATACCTCCTTTGTACTGTTCTTAGTTTAGCTCTTTGTTATCCATATCCATCGTTGATTCCTTTTCCAATGTGTCTGAAATCCTGATGGGGTTCCAAATGTCCCTATTGTTATTCTTGTGGTGCTTCTCTTGCTAGATCTGTTCATCACATGGATGAGCTCTTTCAGCCTGCGCCTGAGAAGACATGCATTATTACTTTGAGAGAAGATCTCGGTTAGAATAATGCAAAATTTAATAATGGAGCAGCGAGGTCAGTCTATATTTAAAGTCTTAATTGATTTTATAGATGGTGTTGCAGAATGAAAGGAGAAATAAATTCCGAGACTCTGCACAAAAAGTCAAACATTTTGGTATTTAAAGCCATAGGTAATGTACTGTACCGTATTTTCCAGAATATAAGGCACACCACATTATATGACGCACCTTCAATGAATGACATAATTGAAAACTTCCATATATAAGGCACACTGGGTTATAAGGCACATGGTCAGCCTTTGAAAAAAAAATGAAGGTTTTTATGTGCGCCCTTGACGATTGGATGTTTTGATGGCAGGATTGAGAGTGTGTCTTAGCTTTTATTGTACAGTACTCCTGTGACAAGGAGTGTAAAGACGTCTTTATGATTAAGTCCCCAGAAGCAGTCACTGAGATGGATTTTTACCTCAAACATTGATGATTGTTGGGGCAATTCACTATACGAACATCTTTAAACATCTTTTTGCATCATTTTGTTTTTCTTGGACTTCCTGACACGTCATATCCTGCCCGCCTTTACATGACGTCGCATCCTATACGTCACACCCTATACGTTACATCCTGTCCCTCGTTTATAAAGCTCTCCCAACACGTCTATCTCTCTCTCTGTCCCTCCTCAACCGACCTCACAATGTCCCTGCTGTCTACAAGATTAAAATAACTTATTCTGTTCAACACCTGGGTTCCTGCTGATTTTACCATCCCACTTCTAACACCCTAAAGAGCCATGAACCAGAGGGGAGACTCATTTTTAACCCATCAATGATGCACGGTGGAATGTGAGAGCCAATTAAACTGAGGCCGTGTGTACATTTAAAATGTAATAAATCTTCCCAGTCTTGAAAAGTATCCATTTTTTTAGAAATCATTTCAACCTCTGCTAATTCTTCCGCATCTTCTACTCCACTTCTTCCGTCAACATGCCCGGCAACTTCAGGTTGGCCAGTGAGCGAGTAAAAATATATCAATGACTTTTAAAAAAAATGAATTCAAGACAAAGAGAAGAGAAAAAATTAGAAAGTAATCACAAGTTGAATGAATTGCCAACCATAAAAGTCATGCATATATAGGGGGACAGTGCAATTCTTATTCAAGTCCTTCACTTTCATTTTATCGCTTGACAAATAATAATTAGGAACAGACAGGTATGCATGTTTTCGTGATACCAGTGAATTTCGTGAATTCATGACCATGCAGTAGCTTGAACATCTGTCAGGCTTCTCTATTCTGACTCTTGATTTTAAATATTGAAAATGCTACATTTATGTTCTCCAGAGTGTTCTTGACTTTTACCACTGCTGTGATGTTTTTCTTGATCAAAATATTTTCATGGTCATCATCCTCAAATCTCATGACAGACTAGGTAGAGCTCTTACGCAATCAAATGATCTTCCATGGGATATATTCAGGGTGTTTAGTCTACAACCATGCCTTTCATATTTTCTGGAAGGAAATGTGTACTAGTTTTGTGACATATGAAACAACCAGATAAGATGCACGTGTAAATAACACCCAAGGTTTCTAAGTTCATTTCATTTGATTGACTGGCGCCCACACTTGGAAGGATATGAACATCGGAAGAAGTGACAAGCCCTTTCTGCGTAATGCATTGTGGTCATCTTACAGCTTGAGATTTGTGCCTGCTGCCTGGAAAAGCTACCATCCGCGGCCGTAGGAGCAGTTAATGAAGTGTGTACCTGGGCCCTGGTTGCCACTTTGACGAAAAGTGCAAAATGGGAGCGATCCTCCTCCCGATGGCCCAGGAAAAAGACTGCAGAGGGAGATGCCTAAGATGAAGTGGATTTCTCTTCCTGTCAGGGGCAGTCATGTGGAAGCAAGCAACCTTCACCTTGCAGCTGTTTAACACTTTTAATTGTGGCTGCTTGCTGTGCTCATGCAGGAAGGTACTGAAATTCTATCACATTTAATCTTCCCAGCAAATTATCGATGCTATTTCAAGTTCGAGTTTCACTTTGGAACTTGGTGGCATATTGATTTCAACTTAACTCAGGATTTAGCGTTAACATTCATTCCTTTACAGAGGCGAATAACATTCAGAAAGAACAAAAACTGAAACAAATATGAATTGTATTTATGAATAATTTTATTTCAGGTGCAGAAATAAATTTCTTGTTTAATTTAGAAAATAATGTAGAAGACTTTAGCAGATGTGGCCAGCATCCCGAGGAGATGTAGAATGCCTTTAACCATCACAATAAAACAGACCATTATTTTAGTCACAATATTGTATGAATTATATGTAAGCACTCCTAATATCCACTTTCTCATTTGTAACAGTTGCTCCAGACCCACTCCGGCTTTAGTCACGGTGTGCCACAAAGCTGCGTATTTGATGCCCTTTTCTTCATAACATCTTCTCTCTTGGCCATTTTCATCATTATGGATGTATCTTTCATTCATACTATCGATGACCCATGGCTGTACATCAGTACATCCTTCTGTGCTCTGATAAATCCCATCGGGACTATTATTGATGCAATCCTATCCGGGATGTCCACAAGGCCTTAGACATGTTCCACTCTGCTGCAAAAACTCTGACCCAGGTGACATGCTGTCAGTACATCATCTCAACATCATGCACCTTCGTCTGCTCCCAGTGACTGACATTCCATGCAATTGGACTCCAATAAACCAATAACCTGCTCCACCTCAAGCCCACTTAGAAGCTGCTGTCATTCTGTAGCCAAAAGGAGACATAAGTCTTCTTGTGCCGGTCCCAAGCCCGGATAAATACAGAGGGTTGTGTCAGGAAGGGCATCCGACGTAAAAGCTGGGCCAAAACAAACATGTGTATCATACCTCTGAAGATGGAGGTTACTGATTCGCTGTGGCGACCCCTTGAAGGGAAAAGCCGAAAGGAAAAGACAAAGACACAGCTTTCAATGTGAAAGACACATGTCTCATGTTTCCGTGCTACTGAGTATATTTACAAATGTATGTATTATTCTCCGTTGCCATCATTGATGGTGTTGTGGTACATTCATCTCACTTCGATGCTGGCGGTGTGGTTTGAGTTCCCGCTCACTGACTGCATGGATATGAAAGTGAATCATTGTCTCTATGAGTGACTGATGCGTGACCAGTTTTGGATATATGGATGGAAATATGTATTCATCTGATAATGTCAGATATGCATGATCGAACTGTTTGATGAAGTGAACAATAGAAGGTCTTTTAACGCAAAAGTCAGCTCTGTGGTCATACATCACTTATTCCAAGGGTGTCATCCTCCTTGTGTCTTTCAGGCTACACTGCAATCCAACCATGCACTGAGGAGTTGTCAGTCATCATGAGAATACTTGTCTTGAGACAAGTAATTTCGATCATTCATTCATTCATTCATTCATTCATTCATTCATTCATTCATTCATTTATCCACACACATACACACATCCTCTAATGTCTAATGTCAACATTAGATGCACAATAACTCAAACAAGTGAGCTCTACAATACATATTCTGTTCAAAATATACATATAAAAAACAACCAAATCTAGTACGCCACAAAGGCGGAATGATAAATTATGTTGGTCAAAGAAATAATATGGTTATAACATGATACCATTATCTGCGTTTAAATTATCAGTGAGGATCTTTTTTTTTTAAATGTATTTGATTTTAATGAGAATCTTTGGAAATATATTTTCCCATCCATCCATCCATATTCAAATATAAGTAAAAAAAAAAGTACAATTTACAACTGTGTGCGTGCGTGTGTGTGTGTGTGTGTGTGTGTGTGTGTGTGTGTGTGTGTGTGTGTGTGTGCGTGTGCGTGTGTGTGTGTGTGTGTGTGTGTATATATATATGTCAGTGTTTGTGCGCACACTCTTTTCAATGTTGTCTGTATTGAGCCTGCGTTCACCAAAAATGCTTTCTGTGACAATAGTGAATGAAAGCAGCTCCCTTGAAATGTTGGGATTACTATTTGTGACCAGCGGGTGTGTCATCACTCTATTTTATCAGGCCATTTCACACTAGCTTGCATTCAATGAATATAATTCCTCTTTATCAAACATTTTACAGATAGCGGCCAGTGATATGACCATACCTTTTATAACTCCAAATCACCACATTTGAGCATTGCCAAGTTGAGTATTTGTATTTTTTTTAGATTTCAGTTATTTGTCGAGTTAACTTGGATGAAACTCTGTAGGAATGAGAGATTTGCTGCAATATGACTTTGCACAGATCACAGACAGAAAACAAATGTTTCATATTAGATGTAAATGTATTTAAACAGTTGAGGTCCCACCCAGATTAATCCTTGACAAATGCCTCGTTTGAAAAGGTCAAGCTTTCCAGTATTTTTCCATCATCAGGAAATTCCGATCTTTTTCTACTATTTATAGATAATTAAAAGGATTCCACACACATTCATATCCACCAAACAATTTTGAAGGTAAACTGCAGTTTACCCCCAGCATCTGTGTTTACATGCAATTAGTATTTCTACGGGCAAGCAGACGAAATTGATATTACCGAAAACAGTGCAGAGGACATCAGATGAAGACTTGTAATTGATTTTTTGTATCTTTCACAAATAAAAAGCATGGTGTTATAATGAGCTCTTGTTATCTACTGACCCAATCGTTTCAGACGATTTCTCCTATTTCTGAGACCCTAACCCTAACCCTACCGCCAGGTTCCACGGACACTCTGAAACATTAAAAAACAGATCTGGAATGTTGTTTCTATGCATATATATTAACTGATTTAGACGAGTTAAAGCAAATTTCATACATCCAAGCACACAAGGTCAAACTACGATGACTAGTGTTGACCTGGGGAAAAATAACAACCCTGTTAATGTTTATGTTGGCATTGTAACGCAAATGGGACAGTTCCAATTAGAGTTTAAATATGAACATTTTTACACCACATCAAGACACTGAGTCTAACAACAGTTTAGCCTTAAAATAAGCTGCTTATCAGTGGAGTTAAGAGTGGAAATGTTTCTGTTTGCCATGCAGCAGAAACATTGCATTTTGGAGTAATGGAAAATGTTCATTTGGAATAAGTTGGGATTGATTCAGTTTGAAATCGTCAGGGAAATCATCCTAAGTGGAGATATTAAATCTTGTCTCAATACACGTCTACGATGCCTATGCGGTAATTTAGATATTTTGAGTGTTTCTTTTGGGGGGGTATTTATTTCTTCATTTATATTTTCTGAGACGTGGGTATACATGGAGCTCATTTGGTCTGTGTTTTTTTTTATTCCCTCCTGTCTATCGAACTGATATCTCAACACAAATGTATACACAGCAGGAAGTAAAGGGTTCACTGCGTTTTTATTTAAGATCTTGTGATGGCAAATTTTGATAAAACTTCATTCTTGAAATACCGTTGTAAATATAGAGCAGGGCCATTGTATTAGCAAGTATTGTATGGAGAGAAGCAAAAGAAAATTGTAAATTGGACATCAATTGATCCGATAAATCCTGAATCAAATGTTGATAGGGAGAGTGGCAATTTCCTCCGGGCTGCTTGCTTGAGCTTTAAAATTTCACTTTTAATCAGATTCTTGGCACATTAATGGTTTTCTCATGTATCATTTCTACAGGGCCATTATTTTACAGTCAATACAATCCCAGAGCTGAATTTAGCTGGACATGCAAGCGGTTCTTTGTAGTCCACACTGGTATGATTCATTAATATATTGGAAATTAAATTCAGAGTTGCAATGTCCTTTTCCGTGTCTTCTAATCTAATCAACGAAACGACACACATTTCTAAATTCAATCAGCTTGAATCTGAGGGGGATACAGTTATCTTATAAGAGGAACAGAATGATGATTTCTATGACAGGAAAAGCACATTTTGAAAGAAGACGCACACACACACACACACACACACACACACACACACACACACACACACACACACACACACACACACACACACACACACACACACACACACACACACACACACACACACACAGATTTACTTGAGAAAGTTTAATAATTATATCTGGTGGGTCCATCAAGCACCATGGAAATCTTTTCAACAAGAATACGACTGAGAGCTGAGACTCAAGTATGGTGTTTTCCAATCCATTGTACTTAATCGGTTAATGAAAACAACTTACCGACATTCATATCTAACAGCTGCCTACATATCAATGCAGGATATGAATCAAATACAACCATCTGATCATGATAAAAAGACAACTTGAGTCCAGTCCTACACTAAATATTCATACTTTGGTTTGTACAGATGAGTCGAGCATAGTTTTTAAAATTTATGACTATGCAGAGCACACAATGGCCAGTCGCTAATCACATAATTTTGTTTGAGCAGGAGGCAGAGCCGTTTGCAGCAACAGATGAGTGCGCTGAATAGAATAATTCTCCCGCCTTAATTGATTAATATGTCTTATATTTATGCATGTGCAGCTTTGGGACGCAAGGGAAAGTAAGTAAAGGGTAGAATGCGTTTAAACTATTCAGCCCACATTGTCAAATAGAAAGAACTCGGTGAATTATTGAACCACACACAAAGAGGTCTTTAATTATTAGCAAACAACCCAGATTCTGACCATGTTGAGCCCATCACTGTGCTTGAGGAGAGGTTTTTCCGTTTGACCAAGTTGTTCAAACGGTACCCGGTTGTTCCAGTGGCAAGCGCACACCAAATTGAGAAGATGTTTTCTTTGGCTGGAAAGACCATCATGACCCACATTCATACGCTTGTCTTTTCGCATGACTTTTTTTTCTGCAAAGCTGAGTTGTCCGTTGTCAATATCGATTATTACAAAGCATTTCTTCCTACTGTTATCTACTTATTATTATTTTTTATTTTTAAGTCCATGTGTGTCTTGATACATTCTCTGTGAAACCAACAGTAACCAGTGTAGAACTGCAATCACTATGTTACACATTGGACAAACATGGAGAAATTAATAGATAACAGATCGATGCTGGATATATTGAATGATATACAGTACACTTCAGGTATTGAAACACATTAAAATAGCAATCAATGTAACTTGAAACGGCTTTTAATAAATGATTTGCACACAAAAAAATCATCTGGATGAAAATACATGTTTTAAATAGACCATACGTCTATTTTTTTTAAAACACCTAAATCCATATGATTGTATGATGTGCAAAATAAAATGATGTTTTTTCAGTGTACATGCATTTTCTTTTGTCAATTAGTTTTGTCTGCATCCATTTTTTTTCTTCAATTATCAATTCATTTTTTTCTCCATCTATTTTACATTCAACGTATATGCTTTCATATTATTTGTACACAGATTGCCTCTTTTGAGCGAGACTTGTTGTTTTTTTGCCATTTCTTAGAATTTATTACTGTGATAGTCCTTCACTCACATATTAGTGATTCACTCGCTTGGCTTCCTTTCAAGCCACGTGGGTTTAATTCTCATCCTGTGGGAACAGTGAATGGTTGTCTGCCTGTATTTGTGCCCTGTCCAGGTTGTAGTCTACCTTTTGCCTGAAGTCAGCAGGCATATGCACAAGCTCTCCAAGAGAATAAGTGGTACAGAAAATGAATGGGCAGTGTCCTGTAATGGTGTTTTATACTCCACTTTGGCTTGACATATTACAGTGACGTACATATACTACATCTATCTATCCACTCATGCGTTTTCTGACCTTGGGCGTGCTGGACCCTATTCCAACTGACTCTAGGTAGGTGGTGTGCACCCATAGCTGGTTGCCAGACAAAGATAAACAATGATTAACACTCACAGTCAAACTTAACTCATTCACTGCTATTCCCGAATTTATTCAGGGATTTAAAAACATGACAGGCGGCCCGGTAGTTGAGTGGTTAGCACGCCGGCTTCACAGTGCAGAGGTCGCCGGTTCGCGTCCCGGTCCGGCCTCTCTTCGTGGAGTTTGCGTGTTCTCCCCGAGCCTGTGTGGGGTTTCTCCGGGGCCTCGGTTTCCACCCATTCCCAAAACATGCATGGCAGGCAGATTGAACACTCCAAATTGTCCCTAGGTGTGAGTGAGCCAATGACTGTTGTTTGTCTCTGTGTACCCTGCGATTGGATGGATGGAAAAACATGACATGAAGCGCCATTCACGAATTTGTTCATGTTTTTTTTTTTTTCTTGGGGGGCCTATAAAGCGCTGGTTAGACCTCTGGAAATGTTCTTTGCCTTCCATTCCAGACATTCATTGGTTTATCCACGAGTCGGTGCGACTCGCTGTCCGCCCATGCATTTTTCTAGTCGTGTATCCCACTTTACATTAACTCGGGAGCTACCTGTGCAGAAAGTGTTCCTAAGAGCAAACATGTGTCCTTGGATAGGTTTTGTTTTTTCTGCAATTCATCACTGCAGTTTTTAGAATAAGATAATAGTGTATGTCAATCGTCTTGTTTGTGTATGGATACCGAGGCGCTGTCCAAGGTGCTGCATGCAGCCCCTCCCCTACAATAAGGAGTCACGTGGCTCCCAGAGACTCTGGCTGCTCGCAGTCCGGGAACGAGCTCAAACGGGAAAGCACTCCGCACCTCTCTCTCTTCACCTCTCTCTTCACCTCCACCCCGCCAAAACTGGATTGTCAGTCTTCCGCTCTTCACTTGTTTTATTTTTTTAATATATATATATTATTTCTTTCTTTCCGAACGCGTTTGCTTGTTTTTTTTTAGCTGAAGACATAGCGGAAAGAATCCAGCTCAAGGTAAATGCAAACCTTAAAATAACTAGATGTTAAAGTGTAGAAGTGGCTTATCTCCTCGCACGTTTTTTGCCCAGCACAAATTGATGGATGAGAGTTGTTTTTGGCCATTGTGTTTTTGAGGTGGAGTCTTCGTCCTGCAGGCGCTAATATATATTAAGGGTCCGGTCCAAGTGTACTGAGCGCTCGGAAGGTGATCATAGCGCAACATTTGATTCCCCCCTTGACCATCATCCTTAACACTTGCGTATAAAATAAAACAAAAATGCAGTTGCATTAAAAAAAAAACACACTTCTGAGCTTCGTCGTCTGCAGCGGATGTAAAGGTATGAGATGTGTAGACGTTCTTGATGCCTGGCAAGCATCGGAACGAACTGTTGCGAGTTAACAGACTACTATTTAAAAAAAACACAAAAACATGTTTACTTCACGTGACAGAGGACGTGGCTGAATCTACAACTGATTGGGTTACGCTATCCTTTCATCATACAAGAAGGAAATTGGGGCAACTGTTGGCGATTCGTTACACGAATCGCCATTGTGAGCAAATGGCGCTTTTTTTCTTCAAGTGCATGTTTATTTGTTTTTGGCCAGTAATTCAGTTCGTGCAAATATATTCAAAAGTAACTGATTAAGTAGTTGAAGAGTTGATAATGCAGCTACATCATAAATGAAATGTCTTCTGATGTTATAAAGTGAGTCTGTTATTCCACTTGTGCTTGTGCATCGCAATTGCTTTTTGCAAATATCCCAATGGTCTATTTACTGCTTCAAAGAGCACGTCATTGCGTGAAGCACACACTCATTTGGAAAAAGCTGTATGAGTGATGAGTAAGGGTGGCCTGGAGTGGGAATTACACAGCGCGCAATACATCGATGACGATACCTTGGTTCATACATCACAGCATCGTCTATCAATCGTCCAAAAAATAAAACAAATAAAAAATGCCCCCTAGTGGCAATGAGCAATTTACTGATGATATAGGGAAGAGCTGATTTATGACGGGCTGGGATACCATGACATTGTTGCTGCATCATCTTGCATTTCATCTTCTTGTGGATAAGTCCTAACATCATTGAACTGTATAGTGCCACTTAGCAGTTTTTTTGACGACGATACTAGTGCAGCGTGTTCTACCGGAAACAAATTCCTTGTGTGTTCTACATACTTGGCAATAAAGATGATTCTGATTCTGATCAGAATGATTAAGAAGTAATTTCATAATGGTCGTGATGAATTTGATTCTCTCGAAATCGAATCCACAGGCCTTGGCATTGCACCCGGACAACATAAACATGCAAGAATCATACAGTGTAACATCAATGTTCAAATTTGTTTACCGGTAGTCCCCGTACGAAATAGCCATCCAAACATCACCTATATCTCTTGTCATTATTCGGGGCGTTTATAGGTAATAATAATACATTTTATTTCAAGCGCCTTTCAAAACACCCAAGGACACTTTACAATAAAAACAATAAAAGAAAGCACATAACAATAAAACCATAAGTAAAATGATACATAATAAAATAGCAGATAGAACTATACATTGAAAGCAATTTTGAACAAGTGGGTTTTGAGGTGAGCCTTAAAAATAGGGAGGGAGTCAATATTGCGGATGTTGGGTAGGTAGGGGTTAAACCAGGCAGTTAACTTTGGATGAACGGTGGGGTACTCTTTGGACAGCACTAAAGAAATAATAAAATCTGAATTTATCTATTCTGAAACTGTCCACAGAATGAAAAAAATATTCACAGCTCAAACAATAATGTTCGTGACAATGTATCATTAAAGGACAACTGACGCCACTTTTTTGTTTTCTAACTGACATCAGAAAAACGTTTTATAGCATCTAAAATACCCAAAACACGCAGTATAATATTTGTATTCAAATGCAAAACACCAATAAAAATGACTTATAGTATCCAAAATCTGCAAAAAATTGAGCTGCGAATTGGGCATTTTCAAAAAGACCCGCCCCCAGTTCGTGACGTCACGCCAAGACGTCTCGCATTTCTGGAGAATCAAAACAATGGCTTCAGATTCGGAGAATATGCTTTCTTGTTACACCTCCAGTTATGAATATGATTTAAATACTTCTGAAGAGGAAAGCATACATGTTTGCAATCGATTAAAGAATTTATTTAGGCAACATTGGGGAGAAACGGATCACCATAAACGGATCACCAGAAACGGATCACAAGAAAAGAGGCACAAAATGGCGACCTCCTGTGGCCACCTCCATTTCCACAGGCTGATAAATTCCTTATATGGAGCTTGGACACCCCCTTCTGGCGGCTTTTGGGTGCAACACAAGGTTTTCAGACTGAACAAAACAGCAAAATACATTGACGTAATGGAAGGACTGCTACAATGTGTCTTTTTTTCAGTCAGGGGCGTTCCTTCAGTGACGTAGGGTGAGGACTCGTCACCAACTCAAAAACAAGACTTCCTGAATATTCAACGCAAGTCTTAAAACGTAAAATATAGCTATATGCGGTTGAATCTTTTTAAAATATGCTAAGTAGAAGTCATTTGAAGCCATTTTACAAATTATGGACATAACTTGTCCGGAGACGTCGGTTGTCCTTTAACTCTCATATGAATGTAATCATTAGCGAACCATTGTATAATACAGCAGAACATCTCCACAATGAAAAATATTTAGTGATAGTGCGTATTTTTGAGCAAACAGTACACTTATTTGACACATCATAAAGCCATGCAGAGGAGGACAAAAACTGAAGAAATTACGATCTGCCTTCATTTTTACTTTCATCTATATTTTTGCAGAATGTATTTTACTTTGCTTCCTCCATCTTTGATCTTTCTTACTTTTATCAGGTCTTCAAGTGTTATTTCTTTTCTTTTCTTTTCACAATTTCTTCTGAAGAGCCTTGGTCCGCAAAGGTCCGTTTTGTAGCCATTTCATTACAAACAATGCAAGGTTTGTCCTGTGTCTAAAACTACTTCTGACATTTTAACCACACACTAACAATAGCAAAAATAAATGCACATGTGTAAACCAGTGTGATCGTTGCCATTGCCATTTCTGACCAAAACAGTAGCAGTGGGTATTGCGGGCTGAGGTTGAATTAGACCTTTGCGGTAGGTTTATTTTTGTTGGAGTGAACTTCCTTGCGAGGAAAGGGTGGAGAAAAGTATTTTGGATTATGCAACAGGGGGACTTTACATTGCAGCGGGAAACAGGAAAAAAAGGGAATGAAAGATGTTTTTTTCCACACATGTAGGTTTTGTTGTAGTGGAGTTTCACTTTAGTAAATAAAAGGGAGTGGGTGAGGGATCATTTTATTCCAGTTCCTTTCACATGTACTATGCAACATTCTTCACAGCCATTCTAATGTAAAAAGTCAGTGGCATCTTATAAAAACAGAAGCAAATTCTGATATTTGATGCTCATGTTTCTGGATGTGGGGCAATTTACTGTTATTTTACAGTAAATGTATTATAGTGAGCAGCCAGGATGTACTTGTAGTACTGCAGCATATAGAAATGAATTACATTTCTGGTTCAGCGACTATCACCACCTGTTATCCGTAATCCTAATTTCATTCATGGAGAGCAGTCATTCTTAACCTTGTTAGAGGTTCATATGCAGATTCACTGAACCCTAAGTGAAAATAAAAGTATGATTTGGGAAGGGTTCCTTCAGCTTTGCGAGACTGGATTTGTTCAACTTGATAGGATGTTGAGTGCATCATATTCTGTGATACATCCATGTTGAACAATTCGTGTGACTACTTCCTTCTCGATATAGCATGTGTTAAAACCTAAAAAAAAATCACACAACATACCATCACGACAGTTATCCGTTGACTAGTGAGTGAAAAAAAATTCTCGCAGCCTTGATTGGACGAGCAAGTAACAGCTGAGGTTTGATTGAAACCAGGAGAAGAACAACTGTTGTCGAGTCAAATAATCCGTTGCTCAATGAGTTTATTTCTCACAATAAACAATACGGTCTCAAGCAATGTGTGAGCTTTAGCAAAATTACAAATTGTGTGACTTTCAGGGCATTTGAATTTATAGTTCTGCTCTAATAGGGGCATTTGTTTCGGCGGGCAATGGTTGTTTTTCATCTGGATACATTTTTGTGTTTCTCTAATTGTAAAATATATAAGGTACAGGCAAAATGTAGACTTGGGTTAGGTGAAAGGCTGCTGCTGTACTGACACTTTGTTTCTTTTGCAGCAAACTTGCTTGGATGGACAGACCGCCTGTTTTGATGAACTCATCAGCCAGTGCGACTTCACATGACTTATTTTCACTTTGTTAGAGAGGATGCAGGGTGAAAAGCCCACAGCAAGCACTGCAGTTACCAGCCGAAACCATGTTGGCATGAACATGAGGATTAAGGCTCCAATCTCAACTCATGTGAAACCGTGCATTCTCTAACTGACATCAGGAGGAGCTATTCCATGATCACAAACAATTTTTGTGTTTGAAGCACTGTTAATTTGCTTTCCAGAGCCATGGCAGAGAGGACCTTGAAACAGATCACATTATTTTGGCACAACCAACCAGGGAAGTGCTAATATTTTTTCTCTGTAGCAAAATCAAATATTGTGCTTCAATTTGTCAATTGTAAAATGAGACAGTTAATTGTCTCCCTCTTCTCTGTCACAGTGAATTCGCAACACTTATTGCTGAATCGCAACATCCTATAAATACATTTAGCCATCTGCATCGATTAGTGTTCTCACAATGGTTTTACAAAAGCATCACAGTGCCCATTTGATTTGGGTCGGGCTGCTCATTTGTGGCTACGTAGAACTTGGCACTTGTCTGGAGTTTACAGGTGCACAGGGACAGTGGGCTCGGTTCCCGGTTTGGAATGCATGCTGCGAAAGTGAAATGAGTTTCAACATGAAAACAAAGAGCTCCCACGGGCTGCTGGTCTATTTTGACGACGAGGGATTTTGCGACTTTTTGGAACTCCTCTTACTGAACGGGAAACTCAGCCTTCGCTTTTCTATCTTTTGTGCTGAGCCCGCCTCTGTAATATCTGACCTGGCGGTCAATGACAGCCAGTGGCACGCTGTCACCCTCAGGAGAAACTTTAAGAACACAACCCTGATAGTGGACAATGAGATCAAATGGGTGGAGGTGAAGTCCAAAAGACGGGATATGACCGTTTTCAGCCACATGTTCGTCGGCGGGATCCTGCCGGAGTTGCGATCAGTGGCATTGCGGCTCACGTCCGCTGCCATCAGGGATCAGCCCCCTTTCACTGGTTGGATAACGGACATAAAGGTCAACAACACAGCATCTGCCATGGTGGACAGTGAAGGGGTCATAAAGGACCTGTGCGGTGCAGCCAACATCTGCTTAAACGGTGGACAGTGCAGTTTAATCAACAACAAACCTACCTGTGACTGCACTCAAACTGGATTCCAAGGAACGGACTGCAGCGAAGGTAAGACATTGTGGAGCCCTTTGACTTTACAAAATGTCTTCTGTAAAAAGCACCAATGTAAAATATTGAGGCATATTTGAAAATTTAAATTCCCGACAAAATGCACATACAGTAAAGTCTCGTTATAGCGATATCGGATATATCGATAGTCCCGGTTATATCGATACTATTTCTATGCACGCACGGAGAAAATTACATGCAAACAGGGTCGGATATATCGATAGTCGCGGTTATATCGATATTTTTTCGGACTCCCTTGAATATCGATATAACGAGACTTTACTGTATTTTAAAAAGTCAAACAATCCCTTCCTGTATACCATGACGGCCATTTGTTCCAGTAATGGGATGCGTGCCATTGATCCGCTGTTGTTTGGAATGAGTGGATCTCCTGCTAGGCCTCATTAAGAAAACGCGCTGGTGCTCTCCATCCCCAAAGGTCTCCTTCCATTCCTATCCGACAGGTCCGCTGGGATTGGTTGACCTATGAAATGATCCCTCCAGTGGGTTTCCACAGATGCAAAAACCAAAATGTTTGATGTCGTAAAAGGATTAAATTATCAATATTCTTAATGAATACAACGACAACCTAAGATGCAAAGAATCACACA
The DNA here is from genome assembly GCF_051943395.1 of Hippocampus bargibanti. Taxonomy (NCBI): domain Eukaryota; kingdom Metazoa; phylum Chordata; class Actinopteri; order Syngnathiformes; family Syngnathidae; genus Hippocampus; species Hippocampus bargibanti. The sequence goes on from NC_142746.1 coordinate 14,344,247, forward strand.
AAATGTCAATGGCGTGTTTACAACACGAGTAAGAATCTAAATGCTGCCCCATAATGCACTGTTGTTTTGGCTATGATTCCTTCCGACTCCTCCATGATGTAAACATAATTCCTCTATGGATTGCAACCCATAAAAATGGAAGTCCTCAATAGACGGACTTCCCCCAATATCTGGACCAAAATTCCTCTCTGCAGACCGCAGACCTACAAATATATTATCAATTTGTTTTGGTGTCAATTAATTAAACAATTTAAATGACCCTTACAATCCCCAACTAATCACCCCTTGCCCATCCCCAAGTAATACTACTCAATCGGGAAGTTTCTGAGTTAAGTTGTCAGTTTTAATTTTAAATGAAAGTATTAACAGATAACTTGCACTAAATTATATTATTATTATTATTATTATTATTATTATTATTATTATTAGTTTTTGTGTGCAGTTGTACATTTCATTCTACTGACATTTTCTTTTGTGCATTGAATACTTTGTTTATCTCTTGACCCCCCACCCCTTTCAAATTTGCTGCTGTAGATTGCAAATGTCCCCATTGTGGGACTATTAAAGGCTTTCTGATTCTGATAAAATTGAAATAATCAACATAGCGTGTGTTATTAATGCTATATAATATTTATCCACAATAGATGAGATGTTTAATGGACTTGATCAAATTTGAGATAGCGGAAGCGATGACTGCTTGATGAGATTGCTCGTCACATTAACTCTGATCTCTTTGAAGCCAATGTGATAATGTGCGGTGTATACATTATCGTACGAGGCAGACATTATAGACCTCAATTCACTTGGTCCTTTTCGTGGGGGGTTACAATCTAAACATATGTTCCTATTTTCCCTATTTAATGTTTGAATGTTAATTTAGGCCCATCCAAGCATGTCATATTTTGTTAACAATAAGCTCATTAGGTCAGGTTTAATTGACCTGTAACCATAGCCCAAGTTGCTCTCACTGGATTGCAGAGAATTGGTGATGCATGTACAACTAATTAAAATGTTGTCCATGTAGTCTGCATTTTTGAGTTCCTGCTGTATTCGCATTTCTTTGATTGGCCCAGGACAACATGAGTGAACCTTCTGAACTAGCTTCATGAATTCAGGGTGCTCTACTGAATCCACTGGCTTTAAAGTACAGAAGAAAATCTTGGTCACATCATCTATTTATGTATGATGGGTATTTTTTTGTAGTAGTAGATTTGTGCAAGAGAATGATTGCCATGTGAAAGAATATTTTCCTCATGGTTGGTGAAGTGTGAATGACATTTCAAAAATATATATCGTTGATTAATACAAAGAATGAATAACGTCAGCCCACACTAACCTGTATGGTATTCCACCCACGTCATATTCATAGCTGATTTAAATATTCAATCTATCTAAGATATAATTGTCATTGTTTTTAATTTTGACACATTTGACAACTCAAGAAGCCCAACTGTTTCTTCACAATTCATTAAAATGTAGATGAAAAAAGATGTCCTCTTTAAAATGCATGAATCAAAGGCAATACTGATTTTTTATTTCAATCATATCATAAAGAAAATCCAACTGGTGGCTTTTCTTCTTATCCAGTCAGAACAATCGCCTGGTTCACATGGAGTCATTACTCTTAGAATTTATCAGAATGACCAAACGTAATGAAACCGCTCCATATAAACACTTCAATCGGAACAAAACCGGTGTTATACTTGTTATATGGAGTCATGTAAACCATTCAATGCCAATATCCAGCTGCTCTGTTTTGATGTCATTGTGCATTACAGTGAGCAATATTTTTGTCGTAAATAGTACAGTTTACATCATTTTCATTTATGCTTGATTTATCACCAACTAATTTCTGAAAAGAAATGCAATAAATGGCTGTACACCCAAATTCACATGACTCATTTAAAACCAAGACTGGTGCTTTCAACCAGATATTGAACAACGGGAGCTTACAATTATGTAAACCGGCAAATTGAACAAAAATATTTTCGCTTGGCACATTCAAATATGACAGCGTTGTCAACAAAATGTATCCTCCATCCAGATCTCATTTTAGCGAATGCAGGCATCCGGATTCAACCTTAAAATACCTTGAAATTTAGACCTTACCTGTCCATTAAATCATTTCAAAGCTGCACTATTACTTTGATCAGATGAAAGGATTAGTGGCTCCGCTACAACAACTGTCATCTCCCCCACTGCCCAATCACAAGCACGCACATTGCATGACTACGCCTCCACAAATCCCTTTGATCGGTGAGAACAATTATTTAAATGCATTGTTTGGTAGCTATCGCTTAGTCCCACACAATCTCTGCTCCCGTTTCTCATTAGAGAAATAACATGGATGTATTGCCATATTTGCATCCTGATAAGATGAAATGATGTAGTTCATTTCATTGCACATTAGCTCAACACAAATCACCCCTAAAAAAAAGCTGAACGAAGAAGATGCAGCACTTTATTTGGTCCATTATCTGATTCATAGGCGGTTTGACTTATGCTGGAGCCAGTCGGGGCTGCCTTGAACACTAAAAGCATACATGTGTACAGCGACGAGGTCATATTTCACAGTCTCAACCAACCTTTACTTCCAATAAAGGAAATGTCATCAATCAACTCGTGCACCAGGGCAGGAGTTAGCGCTATATATTTTCACAATAGTCACTCAGTGCACTTCCTTGCTTCATAAGCTCGACTGTCTGTCTCTGGCTGTGATGGCAGTTCTCCCAGGCTACATTGTGCAGTGTTTTTATGCTGCTGTGCCCTCCGTTTTTGGAATGGAGGAGAGAGCAAATTAGCGCGGGTGTTAAATATGTCGCAATTCAGGTCAGGGGCACCTATTTTTCCAACTGTTCTCTCAGTGGATTTGGTGTTGTTCGGTGACACAGTGCAGTGAGGTGGCGCATGCTACACACACACACACACACACACACACACACACACACACACACACACACACACACACACACACACACACACACACACACACACACACACACACACACACACACACACACACACAGACATGTATACATATTCGGAATCAGAATCATAAACCCTTTAATAGTCCTACAGTGGAGAATTTTGCAATCTCCAGCAGAAAAATTGATAGTGGTGGGGTTGTGGGCAGTCGAAAAGAAGAAAAAAAAAGCATGTACAAAAAAATAACAGAAGACTGAACTGTACAACTGCATAGAAATATGCACAAAAGTGTTTTTATGCTTCACGCTATGTAACCTAACCTAATACAAATCATATATATATATATATATATATATATATATATATATATATATATATATATATATATATATATATATATATATATATATAAACACCTCTCAACTGACCCCAGCACCGTTAGAGGTGTCCACACTTTACAGTCGTCACTCATGCAATCCTTCACCCACACCTTCGCAAATGGAAGTAATCTGCATTTTACAGGAAGTTGCATTTTTCATTTGAATGAGTGCTTCCTACATTGTGCATCGATCACTGCTGGAGCTCAACCTGTATCTCGGAACGTATCATTTTCTAGAAGCTAAAGTGCGGCTCCACTCACAAAAGCAGATGAATAGGATGTTACTGCCTCAGAGTCTAAAGACAGATATTCGGATCAAAAGATTAGAGATATTCCCTCTGGGATTTCTAAATGCAACTGCAGTCGCTGTCAAAGGTGTAGAAGGTGTAGAGACAGTTGTTCGACTGTTCTTGCTTACACCTTCTTTTACCGTTACCAAGGTACAAAGCCTCGATACCCCTGACATCCTGAACAAAACCTCCCAGCTTCTTATTGAGGCTCCTACCATCATCATGTTCAGTAAAGATTTAATTAGTTGAATTATGAGTTAGTAGTTGAGTTGAGTTATGAGTGCAAAGTATATATATATATATATATATACAATATATAAACAAAGACTCCACTTACGTGCCTTTGACATATTTTACGTGAATCAATGAGATGTTGGTGATGGTGGGTAGGACGACTAATTATCAACTAATTGATTATTTTGCTTTTTAAATAAGGCTAATTTACTTCAGAAATTAACATGGAACATATTCCTCATTTTACACAATATGTGGCTATTGTTTTGACAATTATGTATTGGCCACAATAGAAAATGGGAAGTTATTCTCTTGTACAAACCAGTAATCAGAGCCTCTGCCTGATGCAGCCAAGATAGGGCACTCCATTTAACCTCACAACCATATGACTCTATCATTAATCAAATCAAAAAATACAACAAGAGTACATGTATTTCTTTAATTGCAGACTAAAGTTTATATTTACATTTCCAATGGGCCACTTTTGAAACATTTGGAATATGAAAAAATATCAGCATAGTTGCTATGTGGAAACACTGATGCTCAAACATTAAATGCTCTTTCATTCCAAACTACTCGCTGAAGTTGATATTCTTTGAGGATGTCAAATTGAAAAAGTAAGAGATACAATCCCCGTAGTCTGTACTGCAGTTCGGATTTTGTGTCACACGAATTAGAGACTGGCTCAATTTACATTGCATGAATCCTGTTCTGAGTGTTAAAATCAGACATTTGATTCTCAAAGTGCTGAAGTCTACTATAAAGTTTTTTTTTTTTAACGATTTTCATAGGTATTCATGCTGAAGATACTAACAGCTAATCTATATTTAATGGTCCTTGTGCTTTGTGTGTATTTTGTTTTGTTTTAGCCCTAAAAAGTTGCTCTCTGTGGTTTATAAACTTTTGATTGACAAGTTTGATTTCTTAATCCTTTTACCTTGGAAGCATATTACCATTATTGCATGAAAAAAAAGTGTCCTTACCTGTAACACGATCCCAGATTTTGTCAATCCTGGGATTAAGGTTATAAGAACTAGAGTATACACTGCTCCGATAATCCTGTTGGATCATTCCAAACCACAAGATGTGAAAGAATGACAAGGTTCTACCGCACATCTGCTCTCTGAAATCCCCCTCTGTTTGGTCTGTCTCTCTGAAAAGATCTCCCTCGGACTATTGTCAGAACTGCACGACATCTGGTCAGGCCATAGAGCTGCAATATTCCACGTAATCATATCAATATATATACCGCACATATATATATATATATGAAATAAAAATCCTCGTCTCACCCCTCATGGGTGGTGTCTGTCCCCCATTTTAGCTCGGGTCCTCCACAGGAAGCTTGAGGGTTCTGCGCAGTATCCGTGCTGTTCCCAGCACTGCGCTTTTCTGGACCGAGATATCTGATGTTGTTCCCGGCATCTGTTGCAACCACTCGTCGTCGAATTTGGAGGTCACTCTATATATATATATATATATATATATATATATATATATATATATATATATATATATATATATATATATATATATATATATATATATGTATATGTATATGTGTATATATATGTATATGATTACGGGGAATATTGGAGCTCTATGGTCTATATATTTACATATATATGACCTACCTGCTCCATTTGTTCAAATATATATATATATTTATATATATATATATATATATGTTTGTATACCTCTGACCTACCTGCTCTATTTGTTCAAATGCATTTTTTTCCTCATCTGCCTTGTGCTATTTTCCATCCTTGTAAGATGAGGATTTATGTCTGATTTGTAGTTTGTTATAATTCAAAGATGAGTCCTTCGTAATGCAATCTATTATATACAGTATATTCGGGATTTCTTTTCTTCCCTGGCTGGAAGTTAAAAGACAATGTTGCAAACAAAACATCAATAGTAACTGTAAAATGATTTCTAATTTCCTAGCTTTTAATACAGTTTATTTATACAGCAACGTAGCTTCAGAAAGTGTGCAAACTGAAAAAGACAAAGCCAATATTTTTTTTGTCTTCCATCAAAAAAATCACCAAATATTCCCCACAACACATCAAGAAAGTAGTTATAACTCCTAAAGTGGGGATCAACACAATATTCATCCAATTCCACTCACAGTAGTTGCATTACTTGCAAGCTATCCTGGTATTTCTTAGTCAGGATTCTTGGGGCCAAAAGCAGTGGAGCAGTACAAACAAACAATTGGCATAATTTGTAACCTTCCTCAATGTGTTTTGTGTCATTACTGCATGCCAAATGTTTCTTCCAGTAAAGCGCTGCCTTGACTTACTAATGTAATTACTGCACACGCATTATGAGTTTCTGTTGCAAAATGATCAGTAGCGTAGTAGATGCAGATTGTGTGTGATAGACAGCAGAGTGCATTTTAGTGTACTGTTACCGGCACAATAGCACTACGATCACTTTGACAAGGGGATTAAAGGGATTTATGTCTCTGGATTAGAATGTAACCAGCTGGATACATTTGTGAAAGAAAGTGTTTGAGTGTGTCTCTGCGTGTGTGTGCGTGTGTGTGTGTGTGTGTGTGTGTGTGTGTGTGTGTGTGTGTGTGTGTGTGTGTGTGTGTGTGTGCGTGTGTGCGTGTGTGCGTGTGTGTGTGTGTGTGTGTGTGTGTGTGTGTGTGTGTGTGAGAGAGAGAGAAAGAGAGAGAGTAAGGGGGGAGGGGTTATTGGGGTCTTCCTTTATTGGCCTAGTATGGCAATTGATCAAGTTTAATTTCTTTTCATTCGCAAGGAGAAAAATGACATAACAGTGGCATCCAAATATCATAAATTGGAATAAAATTATTTCACACATCTTTGGAATTTATTTCTCACTTCAACGTGATGATGGAATTTTAGTTGTTTGTTTGATAGCGGTTGTTATAAAATGCTCTATAAATATATTGGAGTAAATAGAAAATGAGCCTACACAGGCAATGGCATAATGTGATAAGAAAGTCAATATTTTACCAAAATAAAGTCACAGAATTCATTAAAAAAACGTTTTGCAGAATAAATGTATACTATTGAACATGTGATAATGACCCCCCCCCTTGCCTTTTTGCAGTGTGAAAAAAGAACCCCCCGACACCCCCAATAAAATGTATCATTTCTGTAAGGCTCCACTTTTCAAATGTAGTTTAGTGAAGAAATTAATGCTAATTTATTTGGCGGTCTTTGCAGTATTGACATCAGCGTACATTTGTTTGCTTACGAGTATTGCCATCATGCTTTACCTGGATGCTTTTTCAGTAAGTCTTATCATCTTCGAGCTTTGTGAACAAAATATCCAGAAGATCTTCAGATGATCAATTGCAGGTATGAACCATTCCATAAAGTTGGATTTGTACTTGTACTTTAAACAAAACAAACAAAACAAAAAAAATAATCCGGTTTTCATGAGGCATCGACAAAGTGGTCCAAAGTTGGATACCCCATTATTTTTCAATTTGTTCACAAAGTTTAGATGTAAATGTTTGTGTGCATGTCTGAGGGGGAACCAGTGATGATGGTAAGTTTTTGGGTCATTGGATCATTTGAATTTGGGCAACAAAGCATTTTAAAGAGGTAGGAATTTGTTGTTGTGGTTTAAATGGGTCTTTGCTGCGTTTCCACCCGTTTTTTTTCCAGCCATACAGTTGTCTTTTAATTAATGATATTTTTTAGACATTACACATGTTACAAAAGTGAAGATTTTACTTTCATCAGAAAATCTAAAGTGAGGAAAAAATATTTTTTCGATTGTACATAAGCCGAGAACACACATTGGAGAAGCAAACCATGACTGACTGTTTTGCTTTTTTTATAGGCAGTCTATGGGCCTTAAACATTTCATTGTGCAAGCAATCCAGCTGTAAAAAAATAACGCTTGAGCATGCTTATAATATGTATTCATTTCTTAGACCCCTTCATGAGTGTGTCACATCACTTTTCCGCCCCTCTTGCTCTCACCTTCGCACATCACTCGCCCCCAAAATAGAACTTGAACATTTTCATTTGCAGGGAACTGCCACTGTTCAATTCTTTTCAATAGCAAATCACCTGAAAAGCATGTGCTCTCAGTTGCCTGCTCTGACACAGTGAATTGTTAATCATAATTTTTTATTAAGGCTTTTCTCTGCTTTATTTCTCCTGCCATGCATTTCATTACAGGCATCCTTGAGTAGCTTTGTAAATCAAATAAATATAGTCATCTAGTGCTGTGAATTAAATAATTTTAGAAGTCCTTCGTGCTTAAATAAATGCATTAAAGTGCCCTACATAACACAATGAGTAAGTCCAAAGATGTGCTCGAAAGCCCCCAAGCACGATGCCTCATAGCCTTTTTTTCTAAAGTAATTTAACAGTGTTGCTGGATGTTTTATCATCCGCTACAATGTTTCAGACAATGTAATATTTTTACATTAGATGAAGTTATAAGGGGTGCCACTTTTAGCATTCAACCTTGCCATGACTTCCAGTGTATAAAGAAGGACAGGCAATATGTGCAAAATTAGAAATTGGGTTGTGTTAAGTCACTTGCATGTGATTTTCTATTGCCTTGCATGGTAACATGCAACGGCCAGTCTGAGTCTGCATGCCGCTTAATGAATGTCTTCCTTTTTTTCTCTTTGCCTGTCTGTGCTTCCAGAAGAGAAATATACTGAAGGTGGGTATAAGACAAGCTTTGAGCGCTTGCTAAAGTGGGTGTGCAAATGTGAATCATTATAGTTGAGGGTCCTACACATAAATATGACTCAATGTTTTGTCACAGGCAACTATTGTTGTTGAAGTTGCAAGTGGATGATACGGTTATGATTGTTGCCTGAACTGAGATCCCAAGATGTGCCTTAAAATGATGGATGGTGGATTTGTACTTTGTAATTGTTGCATCAGAAGCCCTTGATATTGTCAAGTTTATAAATTAAGTCTGGATTCTCTTCTATATAGCCAGCACCATACGACTGTGTCACACCCCACTGTGCTACAACATGAATATCAATGACTTGCATTGGCCGGTTTGGCAAGTTTGTTTGAAATGATTTTAAAAGATGTCAGGCCAATATTTGCTTTTTAATATATATTGAAATTTAATTTGCATTTAGTAATGATTATATTTAGTATTATTATTTATATTACAGTAAAGTCTCGTTATATCGATATCGGTTATATCGATAGTACCGCTTATTACGATACTATTTTCATTTCCCTTGCACATTTCTAGTCTTTTTATGTATAATTAGTACCGTTTAGTACGATACCCGGTTATTACGATAATCCGGTTATTACGGTGCTCCTTTTCATCCCCCGCCGGCCATTTTTGTTGTTTATATCGATATATCCGTCGCGCCATTGGTCAACTTGGTCACGTGTCTTGTTACGTGAGCCGCCATCGGTCGCGCCATTGGTCGACTTGGTCACATGAGCCGCCATCGGTCGCGCTATTGGTCGACTTGGCCGTGTGACTTTGTCACATGACACGCCATCGGTCGCGCCATTGGTCAACTTGGTCACGTGTCTTGGTTACGTGTCACGCCATCAGTCGCACCATTGGTCGACTTGGTCAGGTGACTTGGTTACGTGCCCAGCACCCGTGTAGCAGAGCCATTTTCATTTTCAGACGCTAGCTCGTGTGTAGCAGATGAGATTGAAGTGTTTGTGTTAAAAGGTAAAAATGGGAAGCAGAAGAAGATTGATGACTTTTTTAAATTGTATACATAATACAGTAAGATGTAAGCGTTGCAGTTTCCCTGTTGTGTTATGTACATGCCCACTGTACTGTATATGAATGCAATCGTTTTTTGCAACAATGTTTCTTGTTTTGTCTGCTGAAGCGCGATGATTTTGAAAATTATTAACATTCCATACTGTGTATTAAAGGACAGCCGATGTCACTTTTTATTCAAATGCAAATAAAAATGACTTCACGCCAAGACGTCTTGCATTGCTTGTGAATCCAAACAATGGCTTCAGATTCGGATAATATGCTTTCTTGTTACACATCCAGTTATGAATATGTTTCAAATACACTGTAGTTCTGAAGATTAAAGCATACATGTTTACAATCATTAAAGAATTATATGTGCCATTTTGAGGCAACATTGGGGGAACATCTCTTACCCCCAAAAAAAGGGAGCTAATGGCCAGCTCCGTTTCTTATATGGCGCTTGGCTGCCCTCTTTTGGCGGCTTTTGTTTAATGCAGTTCGGCGCAGGATCGGATATATCGATAGTCCCGGTTATATCGATATTTTTTCGGACTCCCTTGAATATCGATATAACGAGACTTTACTGTATTATAATTATTATGTTTACTAATGCAATATGCATTATCCATATTTTGGTCATTTACCCGATTTTAAAATGGCAATGAAATTCAAGACTATTGTTTTCAAAATTTGGCTTTTTGTATGGCCAAGCGTTTACTTATTGGAGGTGGATCTGGGAATTTATTTCAAATTTTAACTATTTGGTACATGCTCCACTCTTATCTCGAGGAGAATGGCCATGAAAGAATTACAAACAAAAGCAATCCTGGATTAATTCAAAGGTGGAGTCTGATTTCCTCATGCAGTATGAAAAAATGAATTTATGCGCAAATGGTGTCTGTCTAATTTAACTGGGGGACAATGTTGGGTGCATCCATATTTATGGTTCAGGAATCGGTTCACATTCAGATCAGCGATTGTTAAATTAGCCTGCCATGAATGTTTTTGTAACATGGGAGGAAACCGGGCACCCGGAGAAACCCCAGGAGGCCACGGGGAGAACATACTAAGGGCACAAAGGAACTCTGCACTTTGAGGCGAATGGGCTAACCGTGCTACCACAAAACACCCACATTCATACTTAAAATATCATTAACTTTATATCCAAAGACAGTATAATGTATTTAACATTGATGAATTAACTGGGTATTTCTCCGGTATGCGACAAATAAAAGTTTGCTTATTTTATTGTAATACTATATTGTTATGAATATGTACCGGCAAATAAAGACCTATTCCCAATAGATACGTAAGGTAAGGTTTTAATTTGTGGCACATGGCGTCTATATGGAGGCCACAATTTGGGGATAACTGAAACTTTACAATGTTTGAGGTTGTTTGCCCACATTGATCATCTTTGTTCTATTCGTCACTTAAATTGGCTTGGCACAAGCATATTTAAATAGATTTTGTGTCTGCATGGTACACGGACGAGCGACTCGATTAGAGGACATGGTGGGGAACTTCTTCACTCTGAGTGAAAGTCTGCATTTGTAATCTTGGATACGTTGAAACATGAATGAATGAGTAAGTAGCCGATGACACATTCCAAGTATGAATGCTCATCAGGCTTGACCCTGTGCGTGCACCCTCCTATTCCTCTCCCTCAGACTCTTCCTTTTCCCATCCCGTCCAGGAACACAGACATCTACTGTGAAAAGAGATGCCTTTGTGTCTGTTTTTATTTTTGACACAACTTCCCATGATCCCTGGTTCTCTGCTGACTGTGCTCTTGTTTTCCTTTTAAAGGTCTGGCACACCTGATGATGGGCGACCAAGGTATGAGCTCTCTTTTTGTTCTCCCACCTTCCCTCCATTTTTCCTAATGCTGCCATTGTGTTCTGAAATGTGTGTTTGACGCCAGCACAAAACAGGACACTTGTCATGTGTTCCTTCATTGTAATGACCTTGATGTTCATTCTCTGGGGTAAATGACGCCTCTTTATCAGCTGCTACTCTGTCCATTTAATTTCTTTCCATTCTGTTCTTTGAGTGTTTACTGTAAATTCCAATGGTGTATTGTGTGTGAGTGTGTGTGTGTGTGGAAGGGTTGGGGTCCAACTAATGTCCTCTCGAGGGTTCCTTTGCAGCATTTTAGGTGTGTTGAGGAGGTACATATCTGTATCGGGCCCTGGAGGACCGGAGTTGGACACCCTTAGTGTACTGTTTAATGAAAGTGCATTTAAAAAATACAAGCATGCATTGTAATCACTGAAATTTAGCGGTTTCTGCCATGCGGACTCTACTAATCATTCAGCCATAGTTCATGCAACCATCTTTGTTTCCATTTGCAGCCATTTCATCTCTATTTACACAAATAGTGTGGAGAAGCATCAAACTCCTTTCTCGTTTTCCATTTCCAAACCTTGACATTGCACTTATTGGTGTCTCCTCTCCTTTTTGTGCTCTTTATTTATTTATTTATTTATTTATTTATTTATTTATTTTGTGACTGGAACTTGCTTTCACTATGGACCATCCCATCAAAACTCATAGGTAAAACTAAAGGTACTTCCGGACTATTTGTGTTCTTAATTCATGTCCTGACGGTATTTACATAATTACTAATGTAGTTGAGGTCAGTGGCACTCTTAAATAGCAGTCTTCAAGGTAGGTGCAGCTTTTGCTTCACGCAGGCAAAAAGAAAAGGCAAAATAAAAGAACATGGTGTTGTTGTCTGTGGTTCAAATACTGGGTTTCGAGTTGTGTGTGGCATGATCATAGTGTTGTGGGCCTCCCATCCAGGCTGTGATCCTCACCTCTTCTCCCTGTGGGGTAAGTGGACTTCTGATCTTTGCCGTTTGACTCTCCTCCTCAGGGCAGAGAGGGGAAACATGGCTTCTAAGGTCCCTACTCAGCATTCAAGGTAAAGCCTTCTTCCCCTTTTTTGTGTTAAACCAAGCACAAAATTCCACACCTTGCTATAATAATTGGGCATTACACATTCTAAAGTCGGAGAAGATACATTTTTGATGCTTTACATGCCGTTGTCCCATTTGCCTTCTACTTGCTCTGGCTTGCTACACTTACAAACACCATTCATGAGTTCTAGTTGTGTAATGTTACATACTGCGTGCATCTTGCATAGTTACTTCTGAGCAGGTAAGTCTATTTTTCATTCTAAATATTTACTTGTCAGTATTGTTTTTAGATATTCTGCTATAGTCTTTGGTTACGACATATGTGAATTTGTTTTTAACTTTCTGAGAAAAAAAAATACACAAACACCCCAGATGTAATTTTGATTGCTTACATTTTACAAGAGTAGAATTTGACATGTACTGTGTTTGAAGGTAAGTGTCCTCGCAGTAATGTCTGCTTAAGATTACAAATATCCAAGTTGCTTACAGGAGCCGACAGTTACTTTCAAGTGAAGGTTCACCCTTATGTACAATAAGCCACATGAATTGAATAAAAATCAGAAAATAACACTACAATGGAACCTTTAAAGTCAGACACAATTTATTTTGTGATGCTGAATTGGCACCACAAAATGTTCTTCCCATTTCCTAATCTATCCCGAAAAAGTCTCAAAACAATTTGTCCGAAACACAATGGTGCAAAAAGTCTTTCTTCTTTTGCCACGTCATTCACCAAGAAGCCACCCAAAATCAGTGTTATGTGTTATTATTGTAGATTATACAAACTACTTATACTTTTTACTCGGCTCTGCAGCCAACATAATGACGAGTAGCATTGAAACACGTCACTTTGTATCAAATATTCATGCTGAACTGCTTATGAACCCAATTGCATTTCAGTTTTTCGCTCTTTGCCAGTAATGATGATGAATGATGCCTGTAATGTGACCGATTAGGTGCAATAAGCTATCAAATTGCCTTAGATGTATTGATAATACAATAATACCAACATCCCCGTTGGCACTTAATGTACCGTCGACATTTAAGTGTCCATGGAATATGTTTCTGCACCAAACAAAGAAAAAAAACAGCTTTGGAATTGACAGAAGGAAAGCCACAGGAAGACGGCTGTGCTGATTCGGCACAAACATGACTTGCACAGCAATCTCCCTCTAATGCAGGTTTCGGTTCGTTGTCCTACTGTGGTGCAAACCGACACAGTCCAGTTATGTCGTAGGCGGTATTTCCTCATTTGTGTATTAAAACCAGGAGGACTGATGATGGATAGGGATATTGACTACAGGAATATGGGATGCACTATGAACAAAATAGGTATGTGCACACCAGATATGGTCAGCGCTTAATGTCCGCTTGCGGTCTATTAACCACTTACGGGGTTGATATTCTGTTTGGGGTTTGGCCCTTTGAGAATGGAATAGTTCATGTTTGCAGCACTTAGCTGATGCACTCACTGCATTCCTCAAAAAAATCCACATCTGACCAGTCGGAAAGCAGTGGGGAAACAACAACAGTACTCAGACACAAATCCCCAGTACAGTGAGACCTTAATTTACGAACTTAATTGGTTCCCAGACAGAGTGTGTAAGGCGAAAAGTGTGTATCTAAAAAAAAATCCCATAGGAAACCATTAAAATGGGAATAACCCGTTCCCGGGTTTCCATAAAATATAGTTTTTAACTAAATAAGCCTTAAAACTACACACAACATACCTTATTCTGTGTATAATAAATGTGCTATTGTATTGTAATGAAAGAAATACACTGCATTGTATCATAAAGTCACAAAGAGAGGCACATTACATGAGGACTGTAATTAAAGAAATAAACCGCTGTAAAATAACGTTTTTTTCAACTTCTTCGATTGCCCGAGACCGTCGCTTTCAGAGCACGGAAACACCTTTTGCAACAGACGCACCTTTGATGGCTTCTGTGTTCCGGAGAATGGGAGCAATGGTTGACTTAGAATAGCCGTGCTCGGCCACTAAATCACACAAACGCATACCTCGTTCGTGTTTTTCAATTATCTCCTTCTTCTCAGCGACTGTGATTTTATTTTGTGTCTTCCTGGGCGGAACACGAGCCTGTGGTGGTTTTTTTTCGGTCCCATCCTAGTAAAATTATCAGCAAACAGCTCCAAGTAGGCGATCGACGTGTGCATTCAATGAGAGGGGGTGTGCAAAGTAGCGCCGGCTGGAGCGCTGTTCGGTCGTGTGCTTCCGCCGAAGATCACTCCGCCATCTGTGGTGGGTGTGTATTATGAAAATAGTGCTTATTATAAGGTTTAATTTTCATAAATTAGAGGATGGAACTGTATAGTGCCACTTAGCAGTTTTTTTTGACGACGATCCTAGTGCAGCGTGTTCTACCGGAAACAAATTCCTTGTGTGTTCTACATACTTGGCAATAAAGATGATGATTCTGATTCTGATTAAGACGAGTTTGTAAGATAAGGTGTTTGTAAGTTGAGGTCTCACTGTATTTAATTCCATGTCAACACAGACGTGCAGCTTTTAAGGTGAACTGCAGGCTGTGCATACAGGCTTCTACAGGTATAACTGGGCTCTCTCTAAATTAGTATACTTTTTAAGTGTATTCTTTTTTCACCCTGGTTTGTTATGAAGTAGGATAGGAGATTAAGTAACGTCTGCCCGGAGGCTCGGGGCATACAACTTTCAAAAGAAAAAAAAAATATTTTTTTCAAATCAAACGTTTGTTTTATTCAATAAACAAAACCTACAAGCAAACAGCTACAAGCAAACCACTACAAGCCACGTGGACTCCTCTTTCTAAGCGCCTTTCAAAACTTTCAAGTACACTTTACAGTCAGGGTATTGTCACGTTTTGCGAGGTGGTGATGGCGGGTTCGGATCCCAAAAAGCAGGCAGGAGGGAGCAGGAGGTTGTTTGACAAATTGTATTAAAATAAAGGTCAGCAGTAACAAAATGTAAAACATCAAAATGATCTGAATGGAAAAAATACAAAGTAGCAAAAGAAAACCAAGTGTAAAAGTCCGCCAAGGTTAAACAAACACGTACACAATGCATGCAGCAAACAAGCAGCAAACAAACAATGAATCGGCACCGGATGATCGTGCCAGGTGTCCTTTTAAGTGTTATTGATTATAACGACCAGCACCTGCGAGGCTGCCGGCAGGGCTGACGTCGCTACCCGCTGGTCGCCAATCTGATCGGGACGACCAGCACCTGTGCAGGTGCAGGCGGGGCCGACAGCGCCCCCCGTTGGTCGCCAACCAGATCATGACAGGTATAGTCCGAAACACAAAACAGGCTTCTGATTGGCTGCCGTGCCGTGTATGCAAATTGCCAAACGAACGTTTGTGACGACATGACGCCAACTGGAGCACAATCTTCAGCAAGGGAGCATTTGTGGTAGGTACTTCCTTCATTAAAAAAAAAATCCTTTATGCTTCACAACAATGGTTTTTTTGCGCTTAAGTCGTCTTACTGTGTTTCAAGTTGTGAAAAATGGGGCAGGCAACTTTTCAGAGTTGTCCTCTTGGGTGTCCGCTAACTTTTTGTTATGAGTTTCAGACACTGACAATTGACAAATTAAATGGATTATTAATACTTAAATCCCACTTTGTGCACAAAAGCCAGCACAGGCGCATTCAATCCTCATTCATTGTCAAGCACTAAACTAAATTCTGTCAATTGAACATATTGAGAGTTTCATCTTGCAGTTTAATCTTCTAGATTGTCCTGAACTGCTAAGAAAATGTTGTTGTGAGTTGCATCTGTACAACAGTCAAACATTTTCTTCTGCTTATATGTGTTACTATTGTTTTATTGAATAATGTAAATCACACAATGAGATTCCGGGAGAGGATTGGTTCACATTGGAATAGCACACATGGCACAAATTAAACAACACATACAGACAATTGGCAACTCTATTTAAAAATGAAATGTTCTAATTATTTTTTTCGACAGACAGCGCCACATTAGCTGTTGAAATGTGTGCTTTATTGTTAATGGTTGAAGTTTAGTTTTAATTTGGCAGACATAATACTACAATTTATACCAGCCAAAAGCAGGTGTAACGTCCTAGTGGTCTGACGTGATTTTACTGAATTTGATTTGAGGTACGGCACAGGCAAACAGATTTGGATTGGTTGGTATCGGATTGCATTTCATTTGTTAACATGGAAATGGCCAGTACCTCTGAGTCACTCACTAAATAAATTCATTCAATGAATTCTCATTATTATTATTTAAGTGGGGTGGCCTGGTGTTGCAGTAGTTAGCGCGTCGACCTCACAGTGCAGAGGTACCGGATTCAATCCCAGCTATGGCCTCCCTGTGTGGAGTTTGCATGTTCTGCTCGGGCCTGTGTGTGTGTTTTCTCCGCGTCCTCTGGTTTCCTCCCACATTCTAAAGAGATGCATGGCAAGCTGATTTAACACTCCAAATTGTCCTTTGCTCTGAGTGTGAGAACAGATAGTTGTTCGTCTCTGTGTGCCCTGTGATTGGCTGGAAACCGGTTCAGGGTGTCTATAGAATGGTGCCAAAGACGATTGGGATAGGCTCGCACCCTTCGCGATGCTTATGAAGATAAACTCCATCGAAAAATGAATGAATTATCTCAAGTGTACAAGTATTTTCAAATGTTAACTTTGGAACTTGAGGATGGAGGGGATTTTAGTCCATTGCTGCTTAATTGGTGTTTCAAGGCAGTTTATGTGTGCCCACTACATAATATAGCTGCCAATTTTACGTCATATGAAATTGGGACTCTAGCAATTCCTTTTACATGGCACTGATTTCCCGCATGAACTTCAGCGAGTCCACTGCCGCCACGAAGGCCGTGCGGCTCTGTGTTGAATTTAAAGGTTCTGAGCCGCTTCCATTGGGTGGCAAAGGAGTTGGCTGCATTCCCTCTTCTATCAGTGCACGACAGCATAAACTCCCCTTGAAACCTGTGCCTGTTTCTGAAAATATCAAAAGAAAACTTGACCCACGCGCTTAGTACCAGAATTGCACTAACACAAAGCTACATCCCAAAAGTCAAAATATAAAGGATATCGAACTGGGAGAAAAAACAAGAAAACCTATTACAATTGTAACAATTTATAATTTTCAACCCTGCAACACACACTCTGAACAGGTTTGGGGAATCTACCCTTTCTGATTTCTGCCAAAAGCCAGATTGCCAGTACTCCTTAGACCTGTCACCAGTCACAAGGAACACATAAAACTTTCAAGTCAATAACCCATCGATTGATACAAATTTCTCCATAGTGTCCTGAGTCATAGATAAAAAAATGGCGGTAACATTATTTCTGTAGCCATGTTTTTCACCAACATGGAGGAGCACGTCTCAGTATAACTTTTGTGAACGTGACGATTATCTCTTTGTGACAGGTATCAGAACACATTGTATCAACAACAGATGTTGCCTTCGTAGCTTCATATGAAACCAAAAGGACTGACAGCAAAATCTTTTCAGCTCCATTGACCGTCACAAAGGATTAACAACTCTGCTGCCCGCAGTAGGTACATATGCACATCCTCTTTTGAAACAAATAATTACTTTTTGCTTTGTATTATTTCAATCAACACCAGCTTCCCTTTCATGGAAATGAGTGCTTGTCTCTGATAGTCCCGATGCATCAATTAGACAAACTTACAATCAATAACCCCTGAGACTAAGTGGCCACCTAGACTTTCGTTACAAATATTTTATTTGTGCTGAGCCCTGTTGAACTTTCCATGTGAAATAATTCCAATGTTCCCCCTCCATAGTAATCAATTCCTTGCCCCTTGGCCCTTTGCTATGCATCATAATCAATGTTACAAATATGCAAAGAGAAAGAGCACACTTGTGGGAGAAACACTCTGGCAATTTTTTTCCCTCTGTGTTGCTAATATTCACAGAATAACACTATTGAACAGGGTAATAGTGCTTATCCTGAACATTATATTTGACCGTTCTTAACCCTTGCACAAGCTATGGCTCTGCTCAGGTGTAAACATAGTAAAGCAAACTACAATAAAACAAATCCGAACTTAAGAAAACAACATATTTAGAATTAGGCACGCACTGAAATTAGCATTTGCATGAACTCTTAATTTTTTTTTTTGAGAAAATATTGCTAACATTCTTATCAGAATATACATTTCCGAGCCATATTTGCCTTATGAAGATTGGCATCCTGCCTTCATTGGCACCGCGGTATACTACTTTACACCTTAATTACAAGAGCAGTTTCTCCTGACTGATCCTTACAAAAAAAGATGACAAATATATACTTATATCTTACTATATATACTTATCATTGAGTGACAGGAAATATCGCAAAAAGAGAATGGCAGGATTGATATCGTCAAGGCTCATCTGGTTCCCCAGCAAAGTGGAAGAGCTACTTGAGATCAATACTGTTAGTCGATGCCTCTCTCAGACTGCGGTGATGAAAAAAAAAACATATTTCTCGGCTTGCCAAAAGGAGAGGATGAATTTTAGGATGGGAAAAGCCAATTCAGAGACCACAAAAACTACACCATCATTGATTAAATTCCTTGAATGTATTACTTACATGTTAGTTGTAATTAGAGTACATTTCAGGCATTTTAGCCATCAGGGCCGAGGGATTCAATTGTTTCCACTTCTGTGATGATTTACTGTAATAGCAATGTGATCGTTGTCATGCTGTCAGTGTTCCCACAATACATGTTTAACCTGTGGCTCTGCTGGCTGATTTGTGGGACGCAGTTAGCTTTGAAAAGCCACTATTTATGAGAGTGTATTCATGTTGTTGTATAGGTCTGTCAATTACTCCGACACGAGTTGAAGACATATAATACAGTATGCAAACAGCTCAACTTATATGGCTATGATAAACAAAATAAGCAAAATAATGACTGACTGGATTCAAGGCTTCAAGGTTTTAAGGCACGTATGTTTCTGATCTGCTTTATCCGCACAAGGGTCGCCGTAGCCTATCCTTGGGAGAGCAGGCAGGGGACACCCTGAACCGGTTGCCAGTCGATCGCAGATATAACCACCCACACTCATGCCTAAGGAAAATTTTGAGTGTTCACACAGCCTGCCATGTATGTTTTTTATGGAATGTCGTAAGAAACTGGAGTACCTGGAAAAAACTCGTGCTCCTTTCAGGAAGGCCGGGGCTGGTTTCACACCTGGTACCTCTGCATTGTGAGGTCGACGTGCTCACCACTTGTCCACCAACTGTATTATGATGATGATGATTATTATTATTAATATTACACTTTAAAATGTGTTTTTACGTTCATCAATAACAATGTGAGTTCAAACAAACCACATATCTGCCCTCCAAACATCTGTAATTGTCTTCATGTGCATAGCTGGAAATCACATAACTTACACTGTTTTTAATCAAGACATCCTGAGACATACTGAGACGAAATACGTAGTACATATATTCCTTTCAAATTGTTGCTGTGGACTACAAATTTCCCCATTGTGGGAGAATAAAGGATTTTTGATTCTGGTATATACACTATTTTTTACATAAATGAAATGGTTGTCATGTTTTAGCAGCCCCTCACAAAAAAAACACAAATGCTTGTGATTGGGTGGTCGAAGTCTTGTGCATATCAGCGTCTTCTCTCTACAAGACGTGCTAACAGACTCACACATATACACCATGGAAGTGTTTCCAAATCTTTATCAAGCCATATTTTACATTGGAAAAAAATACAGAACACTGCTTAGAAAAACAATTGAAATACTTTGCATGCACTGATCTCCTGCATGGAGTCCTGTGAGGCAGTTATATTTTCGCGATGTAGACCGCATGCCTCTCCTGTGCTGAATTTAAAGGGGCTGAGAGGAGCTGCTTTGGTTGGCAGGGAATCAAGTTGGCTTTGTCCACTCCCACACCAGCACAAATGCCCATTTCTCCACTGAGTTAGAACATAGACATAGTTCTCATGGGTATCAATTATTTTAGAAGTGACAGTTTTTGCTACAGTCAGATAATAGAAATGTAAAGCAAAGTTTATCGAACACAAGTTTAGGCCGGTGTGTGAATAATTATTGACTTGACATCCATTCTGTTTTACCAAGTCAAAACTTAAGTTGATCGATGTATTTCTTTTTTTCTTTTTTACTTTGGCCAGTGTGTTCATTTGTGATTTTGACTATTGAGATTAAAACACAAGAGGTCAAATATGCGGGTGGGAATTGATTAGTATTGCTCCACAATCTATTTTTCCAGCACGTCACTGTAATTTCCTGACATATTTCTTGTTACTTGTCCCAAAAGTATATAGAAATCTGGTCATGTATTGTGTGTGAATGATACGACTCCAGGGCATGCCATGGGCTATGTCAGACTGGAAGAAAAAAAGAAAAAACAAGTTACATGCTGTCATTCAATGCTGTTTTACACCTGGCAATTACTATCATTATCTAGATCCCATCAATCACTGCCAGAGTTTTATAAAACAACATTCATGTTATAATGGCTGTTTGCGCCCCAAAAAAAGATGACATATGGGCCAAATAGTGTGCTACATTTAAGTGCTAGAAGCTTTTTAAAAAATCATTTTTGTCTCCTCTTATCAACTACTGGAAGCTGAAGTCTACCCGCTTTGTTCGTCATTGAGTAAGCACTAAATATCTTCGAATTGTTCTGATTACAATTGAGTGTTGTAACAAGGCACCAATTAAGGTTAGCCATTAATTAATGGGGGGTATACATTGACTTAGATGGTGTTGCAAACCCAAAAGTGGCTTCATTTTCAATGATGCAAGGTGGGGAAGTGGCAAGGCTCCCTGTGGGAAATTGAATAGTCCATTTCTAATCGTGTGTGCCCTGGAAAATCCATGGGGGTCAGTAGCAATTTGTCTCAGAGGTGTGCACCAGGAATCATTACACTCAAGACCAGGATGTCTGAAAGGACAAAAACAATTTAAAAAGGAGGACTTGTATCACATGTTGAATTAAAAAATGATGAATGTTCAGTTTAAATTTATTTTCCAAATAGGAAGGCACTTTTTTTGGAGCATTACGTTCCTTAGCTGCTGGAGAGATAAACGTATAGCTTTGCAATCATATACAATGGCATTGTTTAAATTCCAAGAAAAATACAGGTACAGGTAACATCCGACTTACGACCAGGTTTTGTTCCGACAAAATGATCGTAAGTCAAACAGTCGTAAGTCAAAATGCATTCAAAATGGCAGACGCGAGGTTAAATAGTATATGATGTCAATCTGTTGTTTTTAAAGAACATTTTCTATTTAATCCTATTATATACACCAAACTGCTTACAGTTCAATTATAAATCTTATAACTTTTCGTGGCATTTTCATCATTTTATCATTTTTATTATCGATTTTTATTACTGAGTCGTTCTGCTGACCCAAATACGCACGGCTTCCCACGCATGGGCGCTGTTGAAAAATCGCTCCCCCCGCTAATGGAGAAGACAGAAGAGGTTGCCCAACACTCACGCTTGGACTTGGGTGGCGCCGAAGGAAAAAAGTCTCTAAGAGGTGGTGGCGGAGTGGGCCCGACGCGGTGTTCTCGTCCCGCCGATCGCGCCTCGCCTTTCGCCTCAGCTTTCGCCCTGGCAGGCGTCAGAGGACCCTCGACCCGAGCGCCGACGGCCACCCGCCTCGGGGTCGGTGAAAACTCCCCCCGCTAGTGCCATCACGCGCTGGCTGGCCAAAATTGTCGTACGCGTTTGTGAAGAAAGTTATTTTGTATCCTCTTTTTGTGCGATGCTGTAATATTCTCTGTTAAAATAAATCAGGCATGCTGAATGTTGAGCGGATATGGCAACGCAGCCACAACGCTACATATGGTTCCTTTGACAGCAAAAAAAAAAAAAAAAACTTTTTATACAATGCTGAGAGAAGCGGTTGCTCTCTGTGCTCCGGCAAATAAACATCCTACTTGTTTAATCGAAACAAGAAGGGTCATCTCAGGTCTTTATTCTACCAAATGCATCGCAAACAGGCTGCAGATCTCAACAGCGTTGCCAGCCGTAGAATAAAAAAAAAAGTATGGCGGTCATTGTCATGATCTGGTTGGCGACCAACGGGTGGCGCTGTCGGCCCTGCCTGCACCTGCACGGGTGCTGGTCGTCCCGATCAGTGGCGGACTGCTACGTTCAGATTGGCGGCCAACGGGTAGCGACGTCAGCCCTGGCTGCAGCCTTGCAGGAGCTGGTCGTTTTAATCAATGACACTTAAAAGGACTCCCGGCATGACCATCCGGTGTCGGGTCATTGTTTGTTGTATGCTTTGTATGCAACTGTATGCATTGCCATCTGTGCATGTGTTTATTTAACCTTGGCGGACTTTTACTCTTGGTCTTCTTGACACTTTGTAGTTTTTCTGTTCAGATGATTTTGATGTTTTACATTTTGTTCCTGCTGACCTTTATTTTAATACAATTGGTCAAACACAACCTCCTGCTCCCTCCTGCCTGCTTTTTGGGATCCGCACCCGCCATCACCACCTTGCAAACCGTGACAGTCATGATCATATGTACGGGTGGTCGTAACCTGCACCGGTCGTAAATCGGATGTTACCTGTATGTATTTTATAATTAGGTACATTGGTTAATTTCTTGATTCCCATTGTGCAGTTTGGGGACATGATCAATTCATATGTAATATTAATTTGTTTTCACTCCTTTTTACTGCAAACCTAACTTGGTCTTCATTTAAATATTTTCAATGAGTTAATGATAGAGCTTTCAGACTGGGCTCACTTCAAAACAATTGTATTGGTACTCATCTTGAGCATGCTTATTGTGTGTAGCATTTAAGTTTGTTGATATTTATTGAATTAATGTAACGGTCAGTAGAATATCACTAAATATTGCACACAATAGTTGCACTTGTGTTTTCAATGTCCTATAGAGTACAATTGAACATATTTAATGTATTTGCCCATAATAAGCCATGTTTAAGTGTCAGATATTCAATCAAGTCGTGTTTCTTAATTCATCATCTGAATTGCAGACATGGGCACTCTACCCGATTTTCCTGGTCTGTCCTACATTTGCAACCCAGGTACACTTCCCTCATCATCCTTTTGCCCTTATTCACATTACAATTGTCCTCCCTCCCTGTCCTCTTCAATCCTTTTAAAGCGCTTCCTACCCAGTCCACCCTGCCTCCTCAAAATTGATCAATCATTTTTGAAATGGGTGTCACTTGGTATGGTTCTTTATGTGCCCTATCTGTACACTAGGTTACCGAGTCGCTAGAATTTGATTGTTTATATGACACTTAAATACCCTGTTGAGACGATTATGTTTTGGTACACCATGGCTGTGTTTTCCCTCCAAACTGCACATACCTAACAAGGTTCATGACGATTAAACGAACATAATAAAACTCCCTTCTGTCCTTGCTTAGTCAAAGGATTTTATTCAAAAACGAAAATTAAATCTCGTATTCCTGCCCAAAAATTGCCGTCCGTTCAGGACGGATGGATGAACCGTTCCGTCTCAGGAACTGAATGCCCCTGTTCAATTTTGGTGACCTATTTAACTTGAATGTGTCACTGAAATCTCACATTTATAAGCTGCATTTGTGTGACTATTTCCAATACTACCAAAAGAATGTTTTCCACTCAAACCGCAAGAAATTCATCTAGCCTCCCATCTCATTTCCGGCTTTCTCCCTCCCTTCCTCTCTTATTCTTGGATTCACATCAACTGTGCAGTGCCCCCTCATCCTTTGAGAGTGTGCCAGGGAGAGACAGTGGGAGATTACATGACACCACTTGGTGCATTGCTGTTGTATCAATGAGTTTCTCTGAGCAGTGTCTTGTTTTGCTTTTCTGGATGGGGTCCACCGCAGCACAGCAAAACAGGAAAATGCCAGTGAGGCTGCTGTTCATGCATTGTTTTTAAAGGTGCTCCAGCTCTTTCAATATTGATTTTCGTCCGCTGCATAAAAAAACAGTTAAAGGTGTAAAAAAAAAAAAAAAAAAAAAAAAAAACTGAGTACGTGTGTCCAATTGTCCTATTATAGGCACTGAATATTTATTTTACTAACAGTTATACAATTCAGTGTGCTTTCATCTAATAATTAAAACAAAACTTGAAAGGAAAACAACAAAATAACATCCATATGATGATCCAAAGGGATAAAGTTGATAATAGTGCAATACAAATAAGACTCAATCATATACAGTGTAAGCTCACAAAGAGAAACTTCATTTATATTTGGGGCATGTTCAAGATGTGTTTTTGCATACATATTACCCTAAGAGGTTATTTTTACATACAATAATCAAGTAGATCTTTGAGCTATATTTATTTGGATGATAGCCTTTAAGATACTGAGGTGCTGTGTCACAGTTACTTTCTAGATAAAGATCACACCACAGGTTTCGACTGAAAGTGTGTCTTAAACCGCAGCTGTCGTCCTGTGATGTTTTACTTTTGAATGTCTCATTGCTGCAAAATCAGGGATTAAATTTCAATTTGATGGAGTTTGTACCCTTCAGTTTGAGAAAGAAACTTACTGTGCACCACAGGCCTTAGACATTGTTTGTTGGTGTGAAGTGAGGCTTGTTTGATTATTGTTTGCTTGTGCAAACACTGTCCATATGTCATAATGAAATCTTATTTGCGATGTGTGAGAATGTAAGCCTGCGTCGGAGGCTGGTCAAGTATTAAACCATAGAGACTCTATTCATATCCAGTGCTTCTTAAGCTCTGTACTTCATGTTGGGGACACACATTGTGCACTGTAAATATATGACTTTCACATGACGGTGCTAAGGCTATAACTCCCTGTTCCCTATGCTCTGGCGAAGGTCACCAGGGAGCTGTCAAAACATTCATGTTACTGTCAAAGCACAGTGAGGCTTTCAGGAATTAAAGTAGCCCGTTGAACCACTGCAGTCTCTCTCTCTCTCTCTCTCTCTCTCTCTCTCTCTCTCTCTCTCTCTCTCTCTCTCTCTCTCTCTCTCTCTCTCTCTCTCTCTCTCTCTCTCTCTCTCTCTCTCTCTCTCTCTCTCTCTCTCTCTCTCTCTCTCTCTCTGTGTCTCTGTCTCTCTCGCTTTCTTTCTCTCTCGCTTTCTTTCTCTCTCTGCCTCTCTCTCTCTCGCTCTCTCTCGCTCTCTTTTTAAAAACTATGGATGCTGTTTTTTTGTGAGTTGTAATACTTGATTGAAATACAGTAATATATTTTCTGAATTCCCTCAAAGAGACAGTGAAGCAAAACTATTGTCACAGTTATAAAATTCCTACAAACTATGAATGTGTGGCTCTCTTATGGAAACATTACATCAGAATCAGAATCAGAATCAGAATCAGAATCATCTTTATTGCCAAGTATGTAGAACACACAAGGAATTTGTTTCCGGTAGAACACGCTGCACTAGTATCGTTGTAAAAAAAACTGCTAAGTGGCACTATACAGTTCCATTTTGGCTACTGTACTACATGGGGCATTCTCGCCCGGGAACTTGAATTCTTCAGTTAAAATGTAATTTTTGAGAGTGTGTCTGTGACTAAAATAATGGCGTAGATATGAGGCGAGAATGCCTTGAACATTAAGTGTGAAATATAACAACCCTCCCCTGAGCTGCCTGCTGTTCCCTTGGAGAGACAACAGCCAGACAGGACGCTGCACAATTATGGTGAAGAAA
Organism: Hippocampus bargibanti; assembly: GCF_051943395.1. NCBI lineage: Eukaryota > Metazoa > Chordata > Actinopteri > Syngnathiformes > Syngnathidae > Hippocampus > Hippocampus bargibanti. The sequence goes on from NC_142746.1 coordinate 14,370,345, forward strand.
ACCTCTGCCCAACCTAGTTTCCAGTGCTTTATTTTGTTTTAAGACCCATTGTTTTAAAACGAATAAAAAGCAACAGTGCAATATAAAACATAAAAATGTATTGAATCATCATAATGATTCTTCAGGTTCAAGCAATTCGTTTTCAAAACTCACTCATAATATGTGCATAAACATAAAATACATTTGTCTTTAAGATATTGCTCAACTTTAATATTACATGATTGAAAATCACTCACTGGAGAAATGGTGTGATCAACCATGTGATAAAATATGGAATAAAATGTGCTTGCTACACTTAAAATAAGTACAGACATAACCACCCTAAATTTCACGATATAAATGTTACAAATAAGCTTAAAAATCAATAATGTATTAATGAAAAAATTCTGGAAAGATGACAATCAACCATCTTTGGGATTCAGCCACGAGTCAGTTGCATAACCACTGAGCCTTATCTCTCCCATTATTTTAATCCACCCACATCAATTTTACGACAACAAAACAAAATGTCTACTGTGAAAAAAGGCCTGTGATCTAAACAGATTGAATCAAATACTGGGTTGGATTTGTTATGTTTACTTCCATTACAAAATCGTGTATAACTCCTGTGTGCCAGTACATGCGACTTCACAATGAATAAACCACGGCTCATAATTCTTCCAGCTGGGGAAAAATATCCCGATGCAGTGTTGACAGAGGTATTTTCCAATTTTTTGGCAATATCTCAATTAAGATCCCTTGGGTTACACGGGATGAGTGCACAAAGTCACCTAACGTTGTGTTGTTTTAGACTGCTGACAAGCTGTTCTCTGGCTATTAAATCCATTTTTCACTGCCAGTGGAGGAGGAGCTGCTTTGATTTGAATGAAGAGATACTGAAATGGACTGGTGCCACAATACGACCTGGAATGTATATAAACTAACTACCATATGCACTTGCACTTACATCAGTTCGGAGATATTTCTTTTTAGTAGTATATATGCTAAAAGGTTCAGTACCGTATTGAGTGATTGAGTCAAACATAAAAATAATTCAAGGAAAAAAATATCAGATATTTAAATGGTTTATTCCACCAATGACAACAATGACAACCAAATGACACCTCACATGCCGGTTATGTTTACACAGCCAAAACTGGAGCATTTAGATGGATCGAAATAAACAAAATTGCAATCTGAAGAAGCGAGTAAATCCACTCCGTATGAGGTAGACCTGAGTGGTTATAATTTGCAGGTCGCAATGATTAGGATTACAGTCACAAAAGGCTACCAGATGCCTATTGCTGCCTCTGATTGTATTCTGAATACAAAACGTGCCTGTAAATGACTTTGTGTATAAAAGTGATGATGAACGTTATCTCGATTCTTCTTTGAGAAACAAATGGCCCTGTCATCAAGAACACACCATCTATAATTCTTTGTCCCTCCTCCCCACCCCACTCCGAAAAAGTTATTCTCCAAATGTCCGCCTTGGCGCCTGAAGATAAATAAAGGAGAATTCATTTGTGTCAAGATGACAGGGGTGCATTGCTCTGTTTGGCAGGAAAAACTGAGTAAGGATGTGTTATTAATCACAGGATGTTTTGAGCACAGGTGGTTTGAAAAAGGTTGCGACACAGGGAACTGCCATACTTGGGAAAAGAGAGAATGAACATAATCTATCTCCATGTTGTTCCTTCACCCTTTTCGTAAATTCTGGAAGCGACTTCCAGTCGGAACCGGAACCGGCGTTTAATGTACTGTACATGGTAACTGGTTGTGCGGTTCATTTTCTCTGACAGTTGCAGATTTTAATAATGTGGGACCGCGAGACCCATCCATCTTTCGTTTTTTTTTTTTTTTGGTAATGCATACCGAAAAAACAAGCCATGGTTTAGCTTTTTTATTTCTGTTTAGTTTTTAAAAATCAACATATTATTGATACACGTATGATTGTTGTCATTCCTTTTAAGGACCCTATGATGGAAATAAATATGGTAATTGTTAAGACTACTAATTTCATACATTATTACTTAACTTAAAAATGTTCATACTGTCACATTTGGGTCAGTTGCTGTGAGTATTCTTGATTCATAAGAGTGGATTCACTCTTGTTGAAGAAAAATAGCAGTAAAAGTGCTGCAATAGAAACTGCCATCATAAAAAAAGTTGGGACCTTGCAGCTACTTTCATATCCTACTGAGGAAAGAGCCATGGTATAAATATTACACAAAATTGCGCGTGTTGACTATATGCTATAGCATTGGCATATTTTAAGCTATTTTGTTCAGTTGGAAACACTATATCCCCCCTTCCCTTTGTGATTACAAACTACATGCTAAGTACAGGATTTCTCAGATTTAGTTTATATTTTGCCTTAACAGTCAAGTTCATGCTCTTGTCGAGTCACACATGCTACATAGGTCATTTCACGATCACTGGGGTCACATAAAGATCCATCAAAGACTTGACTAGTACTGCTATGACCCACACCCGAGACCCACAAGGCACTATTTGCTGCAGTTGCTAAGCAACTTGATGTTCTGTAATTAGCCCTGCAATGGAGCGCCTTGTGTCTCGGGATGGCGAGTTTTGTGCGGTGGGTCAGTCTGCTCGAGGAGCACAACCACACCCACACAAGATGGGTCTACTCATGTGAATTGATATTACAGCGCAAAGCACATTGTCAGCAAGTGAGCACAGGAAGCAACTTCCCCTAATGGCTGGAAAAACTAATTTCCTTGGACTGACTAAAAGGGGGGGAAATATTGCTACTGAAATAACGTTTTCAAAATTGAGGGAGTAACAAATGACAGTACATTGCGTACTCCAATTTGACATTAAGTACACAAAAGTTTCCACCCATAGTTGCGTATAAGTATAGGAACTGTGACTAATGTAATAATTTTGTATTTGAAAATGTTGCACACTCAATAATTCATTTGATATGATATACCTTGTTTTCTGTGCATGATGCAACTACTGATGTGAAAAAAACCTGCAAATCTAATAAAGCAATTGGGAGGCATTACAATTAAAATGTACATATTTGACCATACTTAATCTTGCTTTAACGTGTCAAACATGACAAATGAGCTAGCGCGGAAGCTAAAGGACACTTTTGGCAGATTAAGGGAGAACGACCCACATCGCAGTGACTTGAGAAAGCAAACGAAGACTTAAATAAAGACGAATTGCCGTGGCCATATTGTGGTGAGATTGCATTCCCTGATGGAGGAAAAGAATAACGGCTCTTTCTCCTGAGAGAACATGTTTAAATAAATCATTCCTGTGGCGCGAGATTGTGACCGCGAGAGAAGTTGTGTTGGATGGTGTGCGGGTGTCTTTGCAAAGGTTCAGTCTGAGATAAATTAAATAAAGGAAGTCAGATGAAGAGATATGATGTCTAAATTGTTCCTTTTATGTGTGGACATGAGCTTGCAGGACCTGATGTTACGCTGACAGACCTTCATGCAGTTGTTTGAAAGATATGTCATGATAGTTCAAAGAACAGATGATTTTTGAACGGCAAACATCACATTCAAAACGTATTTTAACTCATTCACTGCCATTCCCGAATTTATTCGGGAATTGAAAAGACCTGGAGCGCCATTCCCGAATTTGTTCAGGTTTTGTTTGTTCTTGTTAGGGTGCCGACAAAGCATATGGCCATGGCCTCTGCCAATGTTTTTCCCTTCCACAAGGGGCAGCATTTCCCTTTTTCCCATGTTAGTGCTTTGTTCCAGCTTCAGCTGCTGTTAAAGCCCTATATCAGATGTCACACGCACACACACACACGCACGCACACGCGCACGCACGCACGCACACACACACACACACACGCACGCAAACACACGCACACACAAACACACACATACACACATACATACATACATACATACATACATACATACATACATACATACATACACACATACATACATACATACATACATACATACATACATACATACATACATACATACATACATACATACATCGATGACAAGGTTTCTTCAGCCGTCATCTGTACAAAAGTGAAGGTTTCGGACGTTTAGCCTCCTATCCAAGAGGCTTCGTCAGCGTCACTTTAGTTCGCTGACGAAGCCTCTTGGATAGGAGGTGAAACGTCCGAAACCTTCACTTTTGTACAGATGACGGCTGAAGAAACATTCTCATCGATGGACCACTCCTGTACGACTGAGAGCTTACACAGACATACATACATACATGTATATGTATATGCATGTGTGATTTCAATAAAATGTCAGAATTTATTATTGAAAATAACTTAGCTCACATTTTCTTCTTTACTCGTCCGCTTATTCAAAAGCAGCCGTTTACGTGTTTTGACATCGGCGTCACCTAAATTGGCATTAGCCAACCAAATTGCGCTTTCAGCCAACCTAGGTCAGTATCATCGAATCAAAAGTGCGGTTTCCGCCAACTGCCGCCCAAATAGGAAATGAACAGTGAAAAAGCGAGAATATGTATTTAGTTTTAGCGGCGAGCCAGATGCAATCATCAAAAGAGCCATATATGGCTCGCGAGCCATAGGTTCCCGACCCCTGCCCTATATAAACCAATATGGACAGTATTTATTGCATTGTATTTTGGACAAGTGCCCTCATTTCAAGATCATATAACTCCAGATACATTTATTTTAGGAATTAACTATTTCTTTCTGATGAAAGAAGAAAGTCTCAGGTTTCTTACGCTGCATTGAATGTTTATGTAGTCCTTAAACTCAATATTCTGTGGGTCCTGTAATTCGAGTTACAAAACCCCAGACACTGGAGTGGACACATTTTTGCACGTCTGGCAATAAATGAGTTAATTACTCGTCCATTTAGAATCGGATTTGTTGTTTGCCGATATCGTATTTGTAAAGGCTTTTAACTTCATATTTAAGATTAGAATAAATACTGTAAATGGTTATACAGTACAATTTTATACAGATCAGACAAATACGGCAGATAGAAGGAATACAAGACACTTTCATTTCCTCTTCATGGCGCAATGTGGGCTTCTTTGGTTATGATTCATGCCTCACAATAAATATCAGTAACTAATAAAACCTTGACACGGTATCTGGAGGTCAAGCCTGCTTCAATCAATTATAGGACATATGTCCAGCATGCTGTTATAAAGCTATCGTTAAAATACCCCCAGTCCATGTGTCATTTTTAAATTACAATATTTCAGAGTTAATCATGACTTTGTGGGAGTATAGCACCTTATCACTGTGCAGCTTGGATTTCAGTCTTGATTATTTTGGAATATTTTCCGCAAAACTCAAACAAACCTGAAGCATAACTGATTTTTAAATAGTGAGCAGTGGTCGTTTAGCTTTGTTTACTTTTTTTCTTCACTATTGTCAATGTGAAACTGGAAGTCAATTTATGTCTCAGAACATGTGATCATTTTAATTGAATATTCATTACAAAGAGAAGTCTCTACTCGTCATGGACTACCATGATGTTGCTGCCTGCACAATAATCCATCGACTGACCTTGGGCTGCATGTCAATGGCAGATTTATGTTTACGTTGTTTGCATTGGTGATTTACGACATTGTCCATGAAAATGTGATACACACGGTGAACCACATCACTTGTGAAGTGTTGTTGGCTCCCACTGGGGAATTGTGACATTGTCCCTGTGCTTTTTTTCAGCATGCGCTTTTCATCACGCTTGTTATATTAATACTTATGGAAGCACTGTTTCTATGCTTATCGCTGTAGTTTGTCTGATTAAAAACCCAACAGCATTCTCTAGCTTGTTCTGGCAGTCCACCGGTGAGCAATCACAATTGGCTCTCAATATTGAATAGATATCATGAAATCTTAATACAGAATGACCCTGGGAGCCAAATCTACAGGTACCCAGTGTGATTTCGGTCTGTGAGCATGCTTTCAAAACTCTTGTTGAATCGCTTTACATTTATGATTCACTGCATGTATAGCTTCATAGATTCCTCATGTACGTAATGTTTAAAATAGTTTAGGTTTATCATCGTGAGACTTGCATGATCGATTAATGCATGGTTGTTATTTGAAATCCTTTTGACGGCAGTTGTAAATATGCAGCAAAATTGTTTCAATTATTGTAATAAAGCTGTGTTTTTTGTTTACATCCTGTAGAGACTTCACCGTGTCTTTGATTTTCCCTTTTAATGACTTACACTGGGACACTAAGGAAAAACAACATTCTGGCTTTGTAAACTAAATAGGAGAAGAAGTATTCTGCGCCAGAGAGCTTCCTTATTGGTTGCACTCTTTGTTTCCTGTGATCCCTCTTGTCCACCACCTCCCCTCCATCACCCATCCTCAAAACACCATTCCTCATTCCCTGATGATTTGCCTGCGGTAACAAAGGCACCAGTGTGGATTTCATCTTGAGTTGATCCTCTGAGGAGCCTGTTCTAATGAGCAACGTAGTTTCTCCACTGGGGTCTTGACGGGTCTACCTAGAGACTGGAGAAATCCTTTCCATGTTCATCATGGGCCACAGGCTACAATGCATATAGAATCAGTTGTATTGCTACATTACAGCATAATTAAAACTGCTGTAACTCTGTCAAGAATCTTACTGGAAGTAAAATTACGCAACATACAAGCGTGTTTCAACATTAAAGAGTGAGTCTACTTTAAGGCGCTCAAACTGCCCTTTTAGCCAGTTTCCTAACAAAGTCACGGGTTATTTCAAGCATTGTTGGAAATATTTCATGTGAAAGAAAAGTGTAGTCTTTGCCAGGCATGATCAAGCCTGGTAAAAACATCAAATGGATTTGGTCAGCAGCAACACTCTGAATCAGTTGAAGCTACCAAACTCTTTGAGTGTTCTGCATGAGACAAAATTAATGTGGAAAGCTCAGGCGTTTATATTTTTGTCCAATTTGCATTGTAAGTTTGAAGACAACTGAAACATCTGCTATGTCTGAATTCACAGCCTACGTCCTCCAAGTCACAGTCTGTGTCGTCGTCATTATTTGAACAAACGTTATTTCAATTATAGAGTTAATATTTGGATATTGGTTTTGAGGTGCAATTAAGTACACATACCATATTTTCAGCACTGGAGCATTAACTTTCTCAAACGGCGACAGTGTGCTTTATAAGCCAATGCGCTTTATGTATGGATCAATACTGCATTCTGATTTCTTGGATGTGTTAGTTTAAATGTTCTGTAATGCGCTTCTTTGCAGCTGCAGCTGTTGGGAAGGCTATATAAATAAAGTTGTATTGTTCCCTTTAGCATAGATTCATCTAATGGTATATAAACCAAATGCAGAAATTATTGTAGCTTCTATTCTATTTGCCTTGTAATGTGATGCGCAATATATATGAAAACCGTTTTCAAAGAGGCCATTCATTCAAGGAGCGTCTTATGTTCCGAAGCGCCTTAAAGTGCTGGAAATACGCTAACTGTGTTGTGTAGTATATTATCTTTGGAAGTCAATTGAAATTAAATAAGGTTATAGAATTGAACCCTATTTTCATCTTTTCCAAGTGGACATTTTTTTATTTGTCATTGTATAATACTGTATATTATTTTAGCATGGGGGACTGTTCACAGGATACCAATATCAGTTGTGATTTGTTTGTTTATTTATTTATTTATTCAAAAACTCTGAATCCAGATCAGCCCATGCTGTGATTCATGGCATGTTTGATCTGTGTTTTGGAGTCGTTCTTGGGACGCTGTGGGGGGGCCTTCCCAAGAGTGGTCGTTCGATAATATCCTGCTATTGTTAGAGCTCGCGATAAATGCCTGTGCACTCTGACTCTCCTGGCCACCATAGGTATACACCCCCCCCCAAAAAAAAAAAAAAATACAAAAATAACAGAGCACTATCTCTGTGCCAACTCGAGCAGTAAATGGAAAATAACTCTAGTGAAGCCTTTTAGCTTACATCCTGGGGAGTCCCACAGCTGGTGACATTTCTAAATGGACAAACGGCAGTCAGAATAGCAAATCTATTTATCCTACAGAGACACATCAATACTATTTTATTGTCTTTTATTTACTTAAATGCTTCTTTCTGTAGAAGAATACCACAATTGTGTTTTTTGTATTACTGTGTGTAACCTTTTAGACTCAGGTTTCATAAACAAAGAGAATTGTCCAATTTGAGTAGCAAATATAGTCCTTATTTGAAGTGTCATTGTTTGTCAGAACAAAATTTGACGGTCTAAATCTGAAAATTATTCGGAGCGAGTATGAGCCTTTTATTTTCCATGAAATCATCAGGTTCAAGAGCGACATGCCAATATACTTTGAATATGGTATGCTGATGCATAATATACATGTAGTTCTTGTTGTCTAAGGAGGAAAAATACAAATGTTTTACTCTAAAAAGTGTTCAATTAACAATTGATGTATTTTGTTTTTACACACACAGGAGGCCATTCTATTATGTGATCATTTCATATGTTTTGTCTTGTAACAACTGCAAGTACGGTGAGGCTTTGGAATATTTATGATGTTTATCCTCCCTTTGGTGCACTTCCTGTACCCATGAATTTCAGGGAAAAATATAACTACGATTATGGGAAGTGAACCAGCAAAGTAAGAATCTCTTTATGAATAATGAATCTACTTAATGGTCTGATGTATCACCATATGTGATCTAGATGGCTGGAAATGTAAAGTGATGGAAACAGACGAGACACAATTTACCTGAAACAACACATCGAGAGAGACAAAACGGGTGCTAAAATTTAAAAACAAGAATTTAGAAGCATTCAATAACTTGAAATCTCTCTCCATCTCTCTCCCCCGTCCCCTCTCCCTCCCTTTCTCTGTCTCTTGCTCTCTCTCGCTGTCTCACTCTTCCAGTTTCACGCAGTGAAGTGTTTTCTGAATTTAATGTCATTCTTCCATGTCTGCTGTTGTTATTGTTCCACAACTTTGTTCGAATTTCAAATGCTACTGCTGACTCACGAGCACCATTCAGATATTTGTCTTTTTGGCCCTTGACCTGCAAAGTAGCATTGTATGGCTGCCCCACAGACTTTTAGATCCTGATTGATCCGAGATGTTGACATTAGTTGACATTAGTGTTTGATTCTGGCCCTGTTATCTGTAATGTAGCTGAAGCTCTCAATGGGCTGACAAGATTAAAATGCATTACTGTCAGAGAACAGGGTGCCCCGAGGCTCCACTGTGCTTGTTGAGTGTTAATGACTCAGACTAGGTCTCACCAGTACAGGCCATGTGCTGACAATCCATCTCCAATTGTTTAAATGCCAATCACGTGGCCTCTTGACAAAGTGAATGTAATACAATCTGATTTAAGGTTGATAAAAAGGTTTGCCGGATTGAGGATATTCTTGATGTTCCAATGGTATTTGCAAATTCCCATTTGGGGACCAGTTTATTGGTTGTGGTCACTAAAGGAGGGCATTGCAGAGATTGAGAGCAGCCATGTTTTGCATAAAGCAGGATATGGTATCTTATTTGTCCCGACCGCAATGTACAGTAGACCACGGAAATGATAAAAGCCTTTACTCGTGGTCTGCATTTTTATTTTTAATCCATTTTAGATTTGTACACAAATATCTTACACTGTCAGAACTTGACAATAAAACAACCATTATGCAACCAGTCGTACACCTTTCAATTTAGCAATTATTAATTAATAATTAATAATTAATGATTATTACAGCTAAGGGAATAATATGTCTTATTATGATCAACATAAATTTTGGACATTGTTTCTACTTTCAACCGAGCTAATTGCCTTTTACCTGATTATTCAATTTACATGTTCGAAACTGCATCGAAATTGCATCAACATTTCAACAGTTCAAATCAACCACTATCCTTTTCCCTCCGGCTTCAAAGTAAACCTTTTGCCCAACGGTAGTCCAAGATTGTAGCAAGATTCGATAAATAAAACCATTGTCCTTTACGGATATTTAGTTTTTGTATGTTTATTTTTCCTTGCCGGTATATTTCATTGAGCTGAAACTCAAGTGGGGATTGTGAAATGGGGAATCATTAACATCCAGGTTTTTAATAAGCACCCAAGGGAGAATTAATTTCCACTTAATGCCCTTCACCGGTTCATATCTCATCGGTGAAGTGAATCTGGTTGCTCATATGAAGCTAAAGAGAGAATGTCCATTCTCTTTTTTCTAGGAGGGTCCAACCCCCGCTCATATTTGCCCTTCTCGTATTCCAAGTGACCGATGGATTGTCCAGCGCTTTTACAGGCATGCTGTGCAGACTTAAGACATTTTAAATGCTCCCTACTGGCAATCCACTGTGTATAAGAAATCCAATATGCTGTACTTTGCTTATAGATCTGTATTGACCCCTTCTCTACACACAAATCTTTTTATTCTTTCTTTTGTGTATCTTAGCCAGACATACAGGGTGGTGTCATTATTCCACACTTCTCTCTCTGTCTCAAGAACACTGTTTGGGCATTCATGTATATTGCAGAATGACACACATTGCTTGATTTCTGTCTTGATGAAGTGCGGCTCTTGGGGAGACAGCGAAACATACACAAAAGATACCTGTCATAGTGACATTAACAGGTGGTGAAAAGCAAACAGCCATGTAAGAAACAAAGGTGACATTAGCCCCGTGGGGTTGAAGCAGGTGTCTGTACAAAAGATAAGAGACAATTTTTTAACCCAAAGGAGACGTAGGACATAAAAGTGCGACATATCTTTTCTGTTTTTGTTTCTATGTTGGGTGCATACTGTATGTGCCAGTGATATGCCACATGTTTATAGTTTTGTTGCAAAAACGCCTTTTAGCAGTGGCAGAAATAGCCTTTTTCACATCTATGTCCCCTGACAGCATGACAGACAGTGCCAGCCTGCAATGTGATAATGAACTTTATTACACTGGGGACTGTTTGCACCTCTCTTGAAGCAGAACATCATACTGAGTAAATAGCAGCAGCAGTAGCATCTTATTTTGGCACAGCAGTGCGCATGTTGTGCAGCACCGTCAAAAGAATGACTGAGGTGACTTGCAAGACCGAAAAGCTCAGCGGCTGAACAGCCTCTTAATGATTGGATACTTGTTTAGACAAAAACGGCAATTGCATTTAGATTACAAATCTGTTCAACATAACTTCCACCATTCCAATAAAAGGGTATCACTTCTGTTTTTCATTTGTTTTGCAGGACCCTTTGATGCAGACAAAATTATATTCAAAAGACAAGTTTCCAAATTGCTTTGTATCCAATTCCTGTCTAATCAGTGATTGTTTTAACAAAAATAGCAAGCTCTGTTAATGTCTGTATTTGTCTTTTCTTTTATCAGTGTGCCGTGAGTGATCATGACGTGTGCATTTAAAAAAAAGTACAGCACGCCCCACTTGGACAGAAGCATCATGCCAAGAAGCAGTATCATCTTTTAGCACTTTTATTCACTGCCTTTATGACATTGTTTTGAGGTGCAGTAAAAGAATCCCAAATCCCAATTGACTGTTTACCTTTTCTTCTTCCGGCTAACCGCTGTGCTGTAATATGGAAATAAATACATATAAAACCAATGCCGTACTGTTGACAAATTGCCATTACTGATCACAACAAAATGTTTTATATTCCACGCTGACTTCTACACAATAAATAAATAAATAAATAAATATAAAAAAGTTTTCGTCGGACCAAACAGTCAGGTCAGGTCATCATGACTCACATTGCTTCGCACAAGTTGGCAAGGCCTTCTCAGTTGCCTGAGGAGCCATGTCAGACGGATGTAGTAGTCACCTAGAGACTCCATGTTGTGATCGAAGCAGCCAACCACTCACACCAACGGCAAAGGCCTAGACCGTAGAATGAGTGTGCACATGTTGTCTAAGTAATGCACACAAATGAACCTAAATAGCGAACGTGAAGAAGCTTTGTCACCGTGTTTGTGCCCCTGGCAATGTTTCCTGATGTTAAGCTGCTCATTAAGCGCAAACCTGTTCCCCTTGAACCCAGCATGCTCACAGACACATTTTTAATTAGTTTATTTAGCCTTCCTTGTGACTCAAGGATGGAACTGCCCTCATTTAGTACTTCTTACTTGTGTTAACTCCACATGGGCAGTGACGACCTGGCGGTCTTTTAAAAGACAGGGGGGGTACCAAATGTGCCTCGGGGAATTAGGATGTTTTAACTGAAGTTGCACTTGAATAGTTCAGGAAGATAAAGATAAAATAACATCAAATCAGTCTGATGCATTTTGTCTTGGGCCACACATTTGACACAATAAAGCACAGGTGTCAAAGTCACATTTTTTTTTAGGTCCATGAAAGCCTGTCAAACTTGTGAAATTCCATGATGGTTGCTAAAATCCGAACCAAAATTCCATATTTTTGCATGTAAACCACAATAACAGTCATTATTATTGACTTCAGATTTGAAAACTAGTTATTCATTAATTTGTTGTGCGCTCCATATGTAATATGTGGAGTTGATTAAACATTTTAATGGCTTTCCCAAATTTATAACGGCCCTTGAGATGAAACCATAATTACAATGGTCCGCGTGAAAAAATTACTGACACCCCTACATTAAAGAATCATTTCTTCTCACAAATATACGTATACATGTTGTCGCTCAAGCCATTTCCCTATACCTGTATTTATTATAATAATATATATTTTTTTCATATTAAATCGCCTTCTTTTGGAATGTGCTTTTGCAGATTTGATCATGTTTGCTTATTTTTTAAGTAAATATGTCAATGGTGATTGAGTTTCTCTTTTACATATTTAGTTTTACTTTATTTAACATGCAAGTAAAATATGCATGTGGTTCCAACAGTGTCCCTGTAAGTCAGGGAACCTATGGCTCGCGAGCCATATATGGCTATATATATATATATATATATATATATATATATAAGTCTCGTTATATCGATATCGGATATATAGATAGTCCCGGTTATATCGATACTATTTCTATGCACGCACGGGGAAAATTACATGCAAACAGGGTCGGATATATCGATAGTCCCGGTTATATCGATATTTTTCGGACGCCCTTGAATATCGATATAACGAGACTTTACTGTATATATATATATATATATATATATATATATATATATATATATATATATATATATATATATATATATATATATGTCAGTGACATTTTAACAAGCCCCATGTTAAGGTTAGCATCAATATACTTCTGTGAGAAGTATATTGCAGATAGCAAGTGTGGAAGCTAATGAGCTGTGTTGTGCAGGCTAGCTAGCAGTAACTTCGCCTATGGACCATGGCAAGTTGACTTTCATTCCGATCGTTTGGCCGTATTTTTACCAATTATGAAGGACGGAAAACCATTCATGTTAACAGTGTGTACTATCACAGTTATTTTAAATAATGCATTCTGACATTTTGTTGAAAATTGGTCGCACGTCCGTGCGTGTTTGCGTGCGTGTATACTTGCGCGTGCGTGTTTGCTTGCGCGTGCGTGTGTGTGTGTGTGTGTGTGTGTGTGTGTGTGTGTGTGTGTGTGTGTGTGTGTGTGTGTGTGCGTGCGTGCGTGCGCGCTTGCATGCGTGTGGCTCTCACTGAAAAAAAAACAACTAAATATTTTCCCTTTATGGCTGTCTTAGTCAAAAAGGTTCCCGACCCCTGCTGTAAGTGATTATCACAGACCGTTGGCTGGTTTTAGGGTTTACAGAGAGCATAAAGAAAGCAATGAAGCTGAACATGAAAATGGCCAACAGTAAATTAAACAGTGTAACTACAGTATAATATCCCTGTAGTGTTAATTCAATTAGAGTAATAGTTTTAATTCAACACGCTAATTGTCCTATGCTTTCAGCGACTTCAGTTCTCTGCATGGCACATGTGGCGGACATTTGGGGTCAAACTAGCCAGAAGGGTGCTACGGGTGAATATGCATGATTACGCCTCCTATTGCTTGGCCCACCAAGACAGACACGCTGAGGCGGCACTTTCTCCCAGAGCGCAAAGGGTTTGAAGAGATTTAAAGGGTAAATCAGCTTCCGATCACATCTGGCGATGCTTCATGTCTCCATCATTGGACAAACAATATATCTGACTTTTTAATTCATGCAGGCATGTGGTTTCTCTAGCCTTTACAGATGATTAGATGTGGGTACAACAGCCATAAATATGCACATTTTAACTCAGAATAACTATTCAACGTGCTTTGGAAGTTAGATATTAACTGAGGAAATTGGGTAATGAACAACAAAATGGATTTCTCTGGATTGTAAAGGCTTTCGATTAGTATTCAACCGAAACGTGTAAAGGGGTTAAAAAGGCGCCTTTACCTGAAATTTATGTTTATGGATTTTATACTACAAATATAAAGTGATGAAGGGGTTGCGTCCTCAATAAAAATCTCTGATTGACCAGAAATTAATTAATAATATCAGTGTTTTAGTTTGTTTGATGTCCATTCTGTTCCTCTTGTTCTATGATAGTTACACTGAGCAGAATCATTTTGCCCAGAAGAGGTAATGTAGCAAGAATCAGTGTGCATGTACGCCATCTCATTATGGACGTAACACCAACAATGCTGCTTCTGCCCCCTGAGACAAAGCTAATTATCCCTTTAACAGTAAAGTTGATCTTCTTGCACTTTAAAAAATACTCTCAACTGCATTTGTTTTTAATGTCATCTGCACGACATGTCTCCATTCCAACTATAAGTCACTCTGTGCCCCCAAAACACCTGTTCTTCTCATTGGACCCGTTTTGGACATACATGTGTTGAAAAATTTGCCATAAAGCGAATTTCATAAATATTACAGTGTATGCATTTTTCTGCACTAAATTAATTAATTACCACCAAACAAGCCACAATGAAACAAGCTCTCCTTAAAGGACAACCGACGTCTCCGGACAAGTTGTGTCTATAATTTGTAACTACTGGGCGCATTTTAATAAGATTTCACCGCATATAGCTATATTTTACGCTTTAAGACTCACGCTGAACATGCAGGAAGTCTTGTTTTTGAGTTGGTGACTAGTTTTGCATTTGACTAAAAATATCATACTGCATGTTTTGGGTATTTTAGATGCTATAAAATGTTTTTCTAGTGTCAGTTAAAAAACAAAAAAGTGATGTCTGTTGTCCTTTAAAGGAATCCAGCCACAATCAATTGCATCTGATGTCTGCACCCATATTAACATTATATGTTACCTGAACCACCATCTAATTTGATGTGGGGACACCCTGAACTGCTTGCCAGTCAATTGTAGAAACAGAAACACAGAAAATGGACAACCATTCACAATCACCACTCACACCTACGGACCATGGCATGCGTTCAATAAGCCTGCCATGCATGTTTTTGGAATTTGGGAGGAAACTGAAGGACCAAAGAATACCCATGCAAGCATGGGGAAAAACATGGAAACTTCACTGATCTGACCCCGCTAAGCCCCTCATGCAATCTTGACCACGGGGTGGTCTGGCAGATTTCTAAACTATACTGCATGCTGATTTAAGAGAGAGATTGAGGGAGGCTGGGGCCAAGTTGACTGCAGGTAACCTTGGGACTTGAGGCTATATAGGCTCCCTATACAATTTTATTAGTCTCACTAAGCATTGCAATTTCATTACAAAGAATAGATGGGCTATATCTCAATATTTTTTACTCTTTTTCAATGTTTTTATTTTGTGTATATTTTTATTCCCCCAGCTTCCCATTAGAGTTTCTGTCACACGTTATCCAGTATATTCTGTCATTAATACCAAATAATTAACTGTAGTTCCTCTGCAATCTGTTAGCCACACTCACTATCTAAAGGTGTGCAATAGGTAGTAATCTAATGACAGTGTTTGGTAAACAAGCTGTAGGGGAGAGCATAATATAACTCCACAGAGCAAGGACTGCGTGACTCTCAGTAGGATTCAGTCCAAATGGGGAAATTGTTTTTTTTTTAATGTAGAGATAAAGTTAGTGAATGATGATGGTGCAAGTCTCTCATGGATATTAACTCATGCAGCACGAGTTCTCTTCATGCCTATAGGCCTATATTATAATGCCTGGTAAAAAGCCAAATATGAGCATATCATTCAATGTGTCTTTTTCCAAAGATCTATTGGTAACTGCAAAATCTTACCAATGTTCCAGATTTTAAAGTTTTGCATGTAAAATATACTCAATTTTAATTGTTCAGTCGTAATAATTATGTGACCATATTTTAAACGCATAACCTCTGCCAAGAAGCCTTTATTCATGCATTTATGGTGTGAAGAATAAGAGGTGGTATCCTGCTGTATATTCTCCAATGGAAATTGATACAGACTATCCGCAACAACCTTTGTATTTGTATTACCATCAATTGTTAATTGTGAAAATCAATCAGGAAGGTGTGCTTTCATGTTTGCTTCTTTAAACCTTTGTTCTCGTGGATAAATTTTTGTGATGCTCACACCTACCAACACATACGCATGCCCTCCAAAGAAGTCACCCGAGTTCATCATCTGGGAGTGAGAGTAAAATATTCATTAGCCCAGTCTCTGGCCTGCATGTTTGATATGCCTAAAGGGTATTTACAGCCACCAGGTAGATGAGCAGCTTAACTTCCCTGGCCATGGCCCCTTTTTCTCTAAATGTTCTCAAAATATGTATCTACAAATCCAAACTAAGAGTGCCGTGCTATTTACAGTTCACGATGCACCTGTTTGCCTGCAGTAGTTCAACTGTATTCTTACTACCACAACATTGCTAATGCTGAATTGACCTTCATTACACAATTAAGGCCATGATCGTCAATTTGTTACACTGTTTAATTTTATATGTTATATAATATTGTGCCAGCGGTTAGGTTTGACTGAGAGCATGTTTGTCTAATATTGCAAGTGCCCAACATGATCCAGTAGCTTATGATTGAGTAAATAGGAACGTGATGGTTAGTCCAAGTTTAAACATTACTACATCTTGATGTGATTTTTTTTTTGCCTG
The DNA here is from genome assembly GCF_051943395.1 of Hippocampus bargibanti. NCBI lineage: Eukaryota > Metazoa > Chordata > Actinopteri > Syngnathiformes > Syngnathidae > Hippocampus > Hippocampus bargibanti. Next base: position 14,387,240 of record NC_142746.1, read on the forward strand.
AGCCCGTGTCTAAATGACTCTAATTCTGTCCAGTCTCCTTGTCATTTTCCAATTAGGTGTAGTCCCTTGCCTTCTCTTGGCAAGAAAATCAGACCAGGCATGATGGGTGTATGTTAGTGAATGCAAAATTAAATGGCAGATGCAAACTATTGTCAAACAAAAATGTTACCAAAAAGCACTGTTGATGTTAATGTTCTGGATTTTGTTGGTCCTACCTGGAGCAGCTCGTTGCATTGATTTATTTCACATGTCCCTCAAGACAGTCACCGCAATAGAAATGACAAGGACAAGAGTTTGCCACTGCTGCTTGCCTTGTGATTTGTTTTCTCCTCCAATGCCCCGTGCCGTGATGTTGCCTCTCACAGGTCTGTTGAGAACTGCTCCAGACCTCTGGTTTTGTGATGACAATATTGATTGATTGAGGCATCATTAGGTATATTCTGTGATGTTTCCATCAGGTTTTCGACAGAACACACTGTTTGAGCAGTGAGAAAAAAAACAAAAAAATTATAAGCAAAAATAGATGGGTGGATAAATTAATGGATAAAATGCTCTTGCAGCCATAAGTGTTGTTTATGCATTAATAATAATAATAATAATAATAATAATAATAATAATAATAATAATAATAATAATAATAATAATAATTAATAATAATAATAAATAAGAAACGTCTGACAGGTGAAAATGGAAAAAGTGATTGCTGCCCCATACATTCGGTCACTTCTTGAAATATGTGTAGTTCCCATATAAATCAAATCATTTCAGTGACGTGATTTGCCCAATTCTGTTCAACAGCCTGGTTTTACTGTCACAATATATTTTTGCCCCAGATTTATTTGTGTTACTTGTCACATTTGTTGTGCTCGTTGTGGACGCAACCTGCTGTTGTGCGTCTTTATCATAACAGACTGCTTGAACTAACCTGTATAAATTTAGAGGGGAAATGGGCAATTCTCATGGCCGCAACCCCGGATCCTGCTGAGTTCTCCCCTTTCAAGTTGTTGACAATGCATTGAGCGCTGTTCCCTCTGCGCAGAAATGAATCAAGGTAATGGGATGTCGTAGATCCGGAGTGAGTGGCGGCTCGGTGCCCATATTTATGTCTTTAGCGCCATTAGACATTGCTTGGCTGTCACTATTGCCTGACAAAGTGCCACGCTGATTTCACAGGAGGAGGACGGGTCATATCTTCAAGAAAAAGAACTCGCAGAGACTGGCTGAGTTTCCGCAAATTACACATTATCTCCAGTTTCTTGTCACTCGACAATAAAACTTACTTCAAGCTACGTATTTCCTTTTGTTTTGTCTCGGTGGGAATTGTTGTCAATTAGAGCACATGTCAGTGGAAATTGGCTCTGTAATGCTGTAGTGCTGAAAGCTGCGAGTGAGGGTCATTTGGATGTGAAGTCATGTCTTTCATTGTGAGTGCCAAGTCATCATTGTGCCTCAGTTTGCTTGTACTTCTTGAGATGAAAGCACATGTCTGTATTTATCGTTACCTTTAAAATCCGTCTCCTCAGTTAGGACTTTGATGGCTGTACCATACGTCTTTTTAAAATTTTGATTTTGATATGCTATTGTTGGATCATATTGTATGAGTCTAAATGGGAACAGTACATAACGTGGAATTTAAAGTGTTTGCGTCATCACTGATCTAATCTTCCTTTTCATACCACTCTGGCCGACATATCTCCGACAAGCTTCATTGATGGATTTCCATTTCTATCTTGTTTCTCTTTGACAGTGGCTGGATGAGAAGAAATCAGTATATATCAAATATTAGACATTCTTGTCAGTGATCCACAACATTTGTTTCTAAGTCATCTTCTGAAGACAGTGTCCCATTATTTCTTTCGTTATACCGCCCTACCCACTCTCGAGGACTTGCACACTGCAAGAATCCAAACTAGGGCGCGGAAAATCCTACTGGACCCTCCGCACCCTGCCCACCACCTTTTCCAGCTACTCCCCTCAGGCAGGCGCTACCGATCCATGCGCACCAAATCCAGCAGACATTTAAACAGCTTCTTCCCCCAAGCCATTAACTCTTTGAACTCTTTCAACTCTTTCAACAGTAGCCAAAATGGAACTGTATAGTGCCACTTAGCAGTTTTTTTTTACGACGATACTAGTGCAGCGTGTTGTACCGGAAACAAATTCCTTGTGTGTTCTACATACTTGGCAATAAAGATGATTCTGATTCTGATTCTGATTCTGATTCTGATTCTGATACTTCAAATTTTGTCTCCAATAGCACGAGGTTTTTCCGAGACACAGTCAATCAAAATTTTCATTTTGTATTCCAGCAGGAAACATCTTGAAGAAATCAATGCAAAAGGGATTATTATGGGTCATTATTTCACACTCGCTTCACCTTTTATCACTCAGCATTGTGAACTACTCTTGTCCTCACGGGGAAATAAGAGAGAATGTTGGAGCAATGAAATGCTCGAACAGTGAAGGAAAACTCGGATTGGTCAGTGGTTGAGTTTGACGTGGCTCAGCAATGACCTTATGACTGGACCTGATTGCAACACTAGAGTATGTGTTCTGTACCAGTCTAGTACAAAATAAAACCAGTAAGTAAATGCTGTTCCCAGTATAGATCTATTGTTCTCAAAGCAAGTATGATGTTTGTGAAGGGTAAACTCTATGGCTCCAACACTTGTAAACGGAAGTCATAAAGATGATTGACACCTTATGTGTCACCAGCGTACTATACACACTTGCCGTTCCAATCACCAGTGTGTTTGACTGTGTGTGTTGAAGTCGGAGAGACAAGACCATGAATATATATTTAATTCAAGGTTGAACAGTACTTTCATGTGCTTGAGGTGTTTAACCTCACACATTGGCTCTTTTGGCATTCACAGCATGCTACATCGGCAGCCTTAATGAGCAGACCTGCATATTTGTGGCCATTGTATCATGAAATGTGCTCAAGGCAGAAGAGACCATCGAGGCTTGGCAGAACACTGAGGCATATGGCGGAAACAGCCGTCATTTTCATGGCAGGTGGCTAGACGTTGCAGATAGGTAAAAGGCCTCGTCACCTTAGGCTGTCGTCCTGATGGTGAGCGCTGAAGAAGGCCTCCTTAATACAAAGTAGCACACCGAGCAGCTTTCTTTCAGTTCTCCCCCAATTGTACCAACGCCTCACTGTGCATTTCTCTCAGCTATAATAAAGATGATTAAGTCAGATAAAACGGTCAGTGTCAGACTAACCCTGATAGTTTACATTTAAAAAAATCTGACAGATTGACAACACTGAGTCAACTGCTTGGCCAGTAAGATCGAGATGGTATCTTGTTGGGACTCTTTCACTCACTCAACCAAGTCCCATTAAGAAAACATATTACCCGAGGTGTGTGACTGTTTAGCTAAAGTCACTATTAATGTTCTGTGGAACTAATGCATGGATCACAGTTTATTTTGTGGAACCTTGTTTTATGTCTCTTGTGGTACTGGAATTATGACAAAGGATGTTTAATTGAATGTGACTCAGGAAAGAGGTCGAAGCATGCCTGCCCTATCTTTAGAAGGTGTTGGAAATTTACTTTTCACGTATTGACAGCAATCAAACCTCTATAGATGGAGGACACTGATTCGCTGTGGCGACCCCTGAAGGGAAAAGCCGAAAGGAAAAGAAGTACTGACAGCAACACAAATTAGAAGTTGTTATTTTTAAAAGTGGATACAATTTTCCATTTTCGTATTTAGGCAATAATCATGAAGTCAAAGCAAATGACACATTAAATCTTAATTAAACACTAAATTTTGCCCCTTGGTATAAATTTTTATGTTCAATTAAACTGGCCTGCTTTCCACACAGCCAGTACATTGAGATCATCCTTATTTTGGCATTTATACTTTGTGTGATGTTTCTGTTGGATGTGCCATTACAGTTTTCACATGCAAGGAGCCTTGGTCTAACAAAGCTTTGGAATCACTGCAAAGAATAAAATTATTTTTTTTGCGCACAGTCTGAGCCAGGCAAAGTTGTCCTCGCATTTATTGTAAATACAATTTACTAATGCCTCCCCACTCAATTGCTCCAATCCATGTGGCATACATGTAAACTATTGTTGTAATTGCTAAACCTGTGAAAAAAATAGGTAATCCCTGAATCAAGCCTTATTCTCACCTCCCCTATATTTGCATACATTATAAAACCATGCAGAGAAGAAACAAAACGAAAACAAATCACTCAAGGCATTATCCATTCTTCATTTTATTATGCTTTGACCTCATCCCTTCCCTAGATATAAAATGTCACCCCATTGCGAGTCTTAGTCTGGTGAGGCAAGATTTGACACATCTACCATCAATTTACCGGCCTGCTTATGTTTTAGAATATTTTCATTTCATTTCATATATATATGAAATGAAAAGGTAAAGGTGACAGTCGTGCCTGTGGTGGTTGGGCAGTGACCCCCAAACTTGACGAGTGGTTGCAACATATCCCGGGAACAACATCGGATATCTCGGTCCAGAAAATCGCAGTGCTGGGAACAGCACGGATACTGCGCAGAACCCTCAAGCTTCCTGGCCTCTGGTAAAGGACCCAAGCTAAAATGGGGGACAGACACCACCCATGGTGGGGGGTGAGACGAGGATATATATATATATATGCAAGTCGAAATGCATTTAAAATGGCCGACGCGAGGTTCATACGACGGAATAGTATACACTGTCAGTCTGTTGTTTTTAAATTCTATTGAATACTATTATATACCAAACTGCTTACAGTTAAATTATAAATCTTATAACTTTTAGTGTCATTTTTATCATTTTATATTTCGTATTATCGATTTTTATGACTGTGTCGTTCTGCCGACCCAAATACGCATGGCTTCCAAGGCATGCATGCTGTTGAAAAATCGCTCTCCCTGCTAACGGAGAACCCAGAAGAGGTTATTCTACCAAATGTATCTGAAACACGCTACAGAGTTCAATAGCGTTGCCGGGCTGCCACCGTAGCTGTCCCAGCCAAAGAATTATAATCATAATAACAATAATACATTACATTTTAAGCGCCTTTCAAAGCTCTCAATGACACTTTACAGTCACAGACAAGCATAGGTACTATAATAAATAAAATACAATCACAAATAGAATGCAATAAATAAAATACAATTAAAAACAGAAACAAGAGAGAGAGCTGCACAGAAAATGCAATTTTAAATTGGTGGGTTTCGAGATGGGACTTGAAGGTAGGAAGAGAATCGAGGTTACGAATGTTGGGAGGAAGTGAGTTCCAAAGTTTGGGGGCAGAGCAGTTGAAGGCTCTGTCACCCATCGTGCTGAGACGGGCAGGGGGGGGGGGGGGCATACAGAGGCGGAGGGAAGAAGAGGATCTGAGGGAATGAGAGGGAAAAGAAATTTGAAGAAGGTCAGATAGGCATGGGGGGCAAGGTTATGGGTAGCTTTAAATGTATAAAGAAGAATCTTAAAGTGGATTCTATATTTGACCTTGAGCCAGTGGATCTCTTGGAGGACGGGGGTGATGTAGTTAAAGGATGAGGTTCTGGTGATGATCCGGGCTGAAGAATTCTGGACGAGTTGAAGTTTTTGGAGAAGTTTCTGAGGGACACCAAAGAGAAGTGAATTGCAATAATCAATCCGGGAGGTGACAAGACTTTGAACGAGGGTAGCAGTGGTGTGAGGAGCGAGAGACGGGTGAAGACGATTGATATTGCGTAGGTGGAAGTACGCAGACCGGGTTAAGTTATTTATATGGGAGTGGAAAGATAGTGTGCTGTCAAGAATGACACCTTGGCTTTTCACCTGATGGGAGGGAGAAACGGTCGAATTGTCAATAGTGAGAGAGAAACTGTTCGCTTTGCTCAAGGTGAAAAAAGAGGGTCTGGGGGTCGTGATCGTAAGTACGGGTGCTCGTAACTCACACCGGTCGTAAATCGGATGTTGCTTTGGAAACGATTCATGCAAAACCAGATGCTTTTAATCTACCTTCTCATTTCTATTGCATAAGTCACACTGATGGATATGCACAACACCACTGATCAATGTGTAGGAGTTACAAGATTGACAAGGACCAGAGAAAAAAAACATTGATACTGCTCAGCGTATTGCTGCACTTGCCAATCAAGTTTGTTTATTCCTGTGTTGTGGCTGTCACACCTCACAGCAGAATGCAAAACAGAGTGGGTTTTTCAGACAGAAGCCACAAAGGCACATCTAGTTGTCCTCATTGTGAAAAGAAAAGGCTGAAAATGCAGGATCATCTTTTTTCTGTGCTTTTATCCCTCCTTGATGGTTTCACTCGTCATACAAGCTGATCTTTATCATGCTCCTATAGCCCTGACTCCTGTCACCATAACTATGATACTCTCACTCCGGCCCAGTGACAGCAGACTGACAGTTGGACAAGCCATTATGAAATGACCTTGGTCAAGTGTCAGTAGGGCCATAGCGTTGCTGAAACAGTAACACCACGAAGTGAGCAATTTTCCCTCCACAGCAGCATCTTTGCTGACAAGGTGAGGAAGGCATCCTGGCTTGAGCTACTGAGCAGAGAGGTGGTGGTACTAGACGACCCTTTGTGTTGGGGTACAAAAAAATCCCCCCCAAAAAGTCACTTTATTTATTATTATATAGCCTGTTAAGCAAAACTGAGCAATATATTAACAAAAGCAAAATTCTGACTCACTTTGCATTCCCTTGCAGGGCGGTTTAATTAGTCTACATATGTATTTATCCTCCGAGCAGAGTGGATTTCATGAAAGACTTCAGAGAGCTATTTGTTCTGAGGCTGAGCTGATTCTCTGACACCTGTAAAGTGAAAATGCCGTGCTGTAGCCGTAATTATTTTGGGAACAATATCGGTGAGGCGTTTTCGGCTTTTGAAGTAGCGAGGTCACACACTGATTGCTACTCTTGTTGTAATCAGGTTTCCCACTTGTCGCCGTTTTTCATCTCCGCCGTAGCAGACTGTTTTGCCTATCGGTGCAAACACTCGCGCCTCTGGTTCTCCGCGGATGATGACACCCGCATGTGATTGCAGCGCCGAGGCTTTGTTTGAGCCGGCAAATGGAATGTATTGTCTTCCTCTTCTCCACAGTGCTTTACAAACAGGTGATTGTGAAGTGGAATGGTGCAGGGTATGATGATATTAAATATAAAGATAGATAGATAGAAATCATAAAAAATAAAGGAAAAGGGGGAAAAAAGAACACTGATGTTGGTGACCTTGCAGCAACTCAGTGAGGTGATGGTAGGATTCTGTCAGGCTTCACTATCCTGCAGCCATTTGCTCACTGGAGCACAGTTTTAAACATGCAATGATGATGCTCAACATGCTGTGCAAACCTCAGTCGAGTGACCACTATAAATCTGACAACAAAATGCATTCTGAAAAAAAAAAGACAGAGGGAGGGGGAAAGCTGCACACTGCAACCCACTGCAGGCATCGTTGTACACTTTTTCTTGTCTGAGTGGTTGAGTTGACATGCTGGGAAGATAGTGTTTGAATTCAGGATACATTTATCTCAACTTCAGCTCACTGCACCCTGAAAGAACTGGTCCTGACAGACAGGCCACTTCGCCAGTCTCAGAGTATAAAAGGCATGGCTGAACATTCTGACGTTATTGTGGTGACTTTAGGAACTGAAAGAACAAAAGTGCTCAACTGGGAAACATCTTGCACATTTGGCCGAATTCAAAATCATTTTGGAAACGCTGCTACAAACACATTTGTGAATAAATCGATGACTGGGTTAAACCTCAAAGCAAATCGATCAGGGAGGATGCTGCACTACCAGCATTCCTGTAACAGCGCAAAAAGAAGCAACATGCAAAGGAATATCTTTGCAAATGTGTCTGCTCCCTATCAAATGAATTGTTCTGTGTCTGATATATAGACTACGCTGAGAAGCTGCAAAGACAAGAGTGACTCTGTACAGAACTCATCCCCAGATACACTACAGCAAAGTAATTAGCACATGAATTATTTCTGTGCAATGACACGCCTCGGTGCCTTTCGACTTTGCTCTTGTCTGAGCGATGTCTCCCATGTCCGTAGCCCAAATTAGATATCTGACAAATGTCAGTCCTGCGCAGTCAGATGCCACTTTAGCCTCCCCCACTGCCCCTCCATGGCCCTCCATCAAAATGCAACAGCGCTATTGCGATGCAAGCTTTAGCTTTGTTTGCTAACAACCTTGACAAGGTTAGACCCTAATTGAGCAGCTTGTTAAGATGCTTAGCTGAGATTTATCAGTATGCGGCTCATTAAGACGGAAAAGCAGCAGCGAACTTTACTACACACCTGCCAATGCAAGTCAATTCTTTTGAAAACAATCACTTAAACAGGATCTTCTCTCGCTGCAACAAATTAGGGTTGATGCCTTTTTGGTGTGTGTTTGGCTGAAAGCAAACAGAAATTTTAAAAGTCCACTAAAGTTAAGTAAACAAATACATTATTAGAGGAAAAAGCTTCTCTTTTGATTAGGATTTTGGTGATGATCAACCCCCCCCCCCCATGCCCACCCTACCAATCCCCCCCGGGTTTACATTATTATCTTCTGGATTTACTAAATCAAAAAGGATTGGGTTTTTGCAGATTAGTATTCAACACATTACTCTCCCTCTTCACTGTAATGCTGTTTTGATTCAGTAATGGGCTGAGAGCAAATGAGAACCTTGCAGCAAGAAGTGGGCCATTGAGTTTGTGTATTCACAGTTTGCTTGTTCTCAGGAAGATTTCACAGTCGGTTAGGAATTGTCTCTTTGCTGAGTTTGCATTTTTCCATACACCACCGATGCTACCAAACTCCAGGTTGACCAGACTTGTTGGAATAGTTGAGGGCAATCTAAAGGTCAATGATTTCAAATGGATCTTAAAACGGTAAATTCCCTGTACATCTCGAAGGTTATGTTTCAGATCACCCCAGCAATAAGTGAAATCTGCAATCTTACATATTAGGCATACACTGGATAGTATATACACAGAGAGCTAATTTGTACCACACCACCCAACTGCATGAACAAAAATGGCAAAAACAAATTGGTAAAAGTGCTTCATTCTTATGCTTTATGGAAATATACTAGTATTTTTCCCACATGCCATTAAGCTTGAATTATTCCTTTTGATTATATTTGGCCAGTATAATTTAGCTAATACAATTTGCCAACTCTTTTGATAATAACCATATACCAATTGGATATGTGTTTATTGTGTTTATAACTTATGATTGCTCACTTCCATGAAATAATGTACTGTTTATAAATAAGGAATAAGTGCATTACATGCCTGGAAAAATCTAGCATTCCTATGGTTTTTGAGATTCTGTTTGCAGTACCTGATCGAAAAACCTTCTGTGGCTCGCTTTGGTATCATTTTATGGTTCACCAATTTCCCAAGGAGGCAAATTGCTTTGATCTTCTTCACACTGTCCACCTCCAAAATGTCTGTGGTGGATTGTGTCTGATTGAATACCCTTTTCCCTGCCAGTCCTATCGAGTCCTCAAGGCACAACTTTTGTTAAATCCACTCCACAAAATGTTCCCCCCAGTAGGGAACAGCACAAAAATATTTAGTTTAATAGCCGCCAGCTATAAATCCCGGGATGTTTTCCTTCTCGCATGCGCATACACGTTATTTGATCTTGAGTATCTCCTGCCGTTTTAGACAAGAGGCTTTCACTGCTTTTCTTGCAAACCCTCCAAGGAAACCCATTCAATCTTTTTGATATATATATCAAGCTTGGGCACCCACATGTATATTTAAATTGTGTGATTTTTTTTAATATGGATATTTTGGATCAATTGTGATTGTCCGAAATAATTGTGCTTGAAGCACCATTGAATATCTTTCTACCGTGAGATCACTACAATACTAAAATGTTTTGGATACTATTAAACATTTACTTTAAACTATTAAACATTTTGATATTGTGTGTGACCTGCCTTCTGTTGCTATTGTTCTGTTATTGATTTTCATTGCACAGGTATGCATCTTTAACATCGGACGGATTTGCCTTTTAAATTGTTAATTGAATTGTCATTTCGACACACTTGTTTATCCATTTACAGGAGGGCCAGTGTGATTGCGGATGCCACCATACTTAGAATGGATATTTAAAACGAACAGGACGACTTATGGGTTGAAATAAATCATGTAGGTTGTGAGGTCAGTGTTTATGAAGAACATATGTGACTATGCTTTGGGATGTCAGTGGAAATCATTGATCTTCATTAAGCTTTGTGCCAGAAATCACCGTACACACAAAACCACGTTGACCCACACATGGCCTCTCATGACTCACATCTGTAGTGACCACAATAGTTGGACTATTTATAACGAGGCTAATGAGGCATGTGCATCTGGCTGGGATTCCAGAGGATGCCCTCAGCCTGAAATGCTCGTTGCCAGCTGCCCAATATGGTGTGATGCATGTCGGTGTTGGCAGCACCACTGTCAAAAATCAATGTGCCGATTGGTATACAAAGCTGTAGTTGAACAAAAGACAAGTCCATCATTTTGCCAGCATGACGTTGCGTGATGTGGGTCATCACCCCATTTTTTCCCCAGTCACTGCTTGTCTTGTTAATGAGGAGTACCCAGAATAATTCAGTCGACTTTCAGTTTGTTTGTATTCAATTTGTTTGTTACACATGTTTAAAAAAAGCCACATCTAACTCTTAAATCTTAAATTCTATCTGAGCAATACTAACATTAGACGGCTTTGAACTAGCAACTGTTTATGATGTACATTTGTGTAATTTGTTTTAGAAACTCTCTTTGGTAACTCTCTAAACAGTAACCCAAATATGATACCCTTTATGATTACATTGTAATATATGCATGTGTTTTTAAAATTATTTGTATTGTCGAGGATTTTCCCCCTCCAAAAAAAAGACATGGAAAAAATATTAATGGCCATGGCCTCCTACACATAAACTTTGATGGAAATAGAATGTTCTTACTCAATAGGACTCAGGAATAGGAAACTCTAAAAGATTTACATTGTTGTATAATTTCCTACTTCATACTGGATGGGCAGACACTCTGGAAACCAAACTATGAGGTGAAAAGCAACGAAAACAAGCAATGTTCCATAATATGTCCCCTTCAACATTAGTGATGTGGAAATTTATTAGTTTGTTTCATTGTAATTGGAAATGATACATTGGTTTGGAGTCTACTGGATGAACGTCATGTGCATCAAGTTTTGCGGCATTTCTGCTCATTCGAATGATGCAAGTCAGTGTTCCCCTGCTTTTTATACAATCAAATACATATTAAAGGCACAAAATATTTGGCAAACCAACTTAATGATGTTTATCCAAGAATTGATTAGATATTTTACTTTTACATGTCATGACATTTGTAATACAAGATAAGAAACCATTTATTTGTCACACAACGAGCATGCACATTTTAACAATTTAACTCATTGACTGCACTCTTTTTTTTGATGAAAGAAGAGAGTCTAAGTTTCCTCAATATTCTGCAACTTCAGTGAAAATGACAAAAACCCTGGCACTTGAGTGGATACATTTTTGTACGTCTGGCAGTGAATTAGTTAATATTGAGTGTAGGGTGTTGAAGTAGCGGAGAAAAGATCCAAAAAGAGCCCATCAGGGGGTTTTCCAAACCATAGAAATGCCAACCACAGGAACTCAGGAAATATCGAATGAGATGATCCTGCAGGCTTCGCTACAACGCGGCCACACCATTACTCACTCTGATGACAGTTTAATGGATGGCTTTAATAGTCACAAATGCAGACCTGGCACGGTTGGCATGCTTGCTTGGAGCAGTCTTGAGTTTTGATGGAGCTGGAGGGATGTGCACTGGAGGGCTGTGGCTTTTGGGGAAGTGGAGCAGACCACATCGTTCCTCAATGGCAACAGATGCAGTGAGCACTAAATTCCATTTTTATTTTTTACATTAATGAAACAGTTTGAGGATGGGTGGGACGGTGTAAGAGTAGGTAGTATAACCGCCTCATCTTTGACACAAATTCCCAAAACATGCATGATAGGTCCATTGGAGACTTAAAGGACAACTGACATCACTTTTTTGTTTCCTTACTGACATCAGAAAAACGTTTCATAGCATCTAAAATAGCCAAAACGATATTTTTAGTCAAATGCAAAACACCAATAAAAATGACTGAAAGTGTCCAAAATCTGCAAAACAATGAACCCGGAAGTGGTCAGTTTCAGAAGGTCCCGCCCCCTTCTTTGTGGTGTCACCCCAAGACGTCTTACCTCGCTCGAGAATCAAAACAATGGCTTCAAATTCGGAGAATATGCTTTCTTGTTACTCATCCAGTTATGAATATGATTCAAATAGTTCTGAAGAGGAAAGCACACATTTTTGCAATCGATTAAATAATTTATTCCGTGCCATGTTTAGGCAATGGGAGGGGGGGGGGGGTGTATCACCAAAAAAGAGGCAGAAAATGGTGACAAAGCTCCGTGTATGGAATTAATCAGCCCGTTTCCACAGGCTGATTAATTCCTTACACGGAGCTTTGTCGCCCTCTTCTGCCTCTTTTTGGTGCAAAACAAAGTTTTCAGACCGAACAAGTACAGCAAGATGCATTGACGTGATGGAAGAACTGCTACAATGTGTCCTTTTTTCGGTGAGGGGCGTTCCTTCAGCGACGTAGGGTGAGGACTCGTCACCAACTCAAAAACAAGACTTCCGGAATATTCAGCGAGAGTCTTAAAATGGAAAATATAGCTATATGTTGTGGAATCTTTGTAAAATACACTCAGTAGAAGTCATTTGAAGCCATTTGACAAATTATGGACACAACTTGTCCGGAGACATCGGTCGTACTGTTGGCGTGAGTAGCATTTGTCTAAATGCGGCTGGCGACAATTTCAGGTTGAAGGCTGACACTTCACCCAAAGACTATTTTCATTCTGAGAACATGCACTGATCACGAATTATTTTTTTATTCTCATCAAAATGAGCAACACTTGTTTTGCAGCAGCATTTATGAACAATCATAAATATTCTCCCACCCTGTTTGAAAAACAAAAGTTAAGGCAAAAAAACCCTCTATTGTTGTGATTTTTTTCACCGATAAATGGAATTTCATTAAAAGGTAATTACCAACCCGGATATGGTGCCACGCTAAATTTGCCAGCCAAAGTCATTATTCACTTCATTTCTTATTATTTGCTTCATGAAAGGATCAATCCACAATTGGCAAAAGTTTTAGCAGCAATCCTCATTCTCAAATATTTTGATGATTTTGACAGCGTAGATTTTCTCAAGAATTTAAATTGGTCTGCGATGTACAGACTTTTCTTTGTGCAACCACCCGGTTAGAATCTTTCATAATATTGGCAACATGTTCTAATAAATGCTTAATTGATGCCTTCTTCCTTATTTAATGACTCACTGAATGGATCCATCAGATGAGTTTCTACAATCTGACTTCTGGACTCTCTCTTAATCTCTCGCTCTCTCAGTCTCTCACTCGCGCTCACTCTCTCTCTGAACTCAGCAAGGCATCCATCATACTGTGCAACTAAATGACAGTGTGTCGAACAGCCCTTGGAATGTGTAATCTCGCACCCATCCACACATGCTGACTCTTTCTGTCAAATATCCGCATGCATCCAACAGAGCGTGCAGTAACGACACATCCATCTTCCAGTTGATACAAAAAGTGAGTTACACTATCTGGTAGAGTACGTCTGCCTCACAGTGCACAGGTGATCAATTCCACTTCTGGCCTTGTGTGGCTGTTGCATGTTCTCCGTATGGGGTTTCTCCCACATTTCTAAAATTGATTTCTCTTATGTCATATTGAAAGACCAGTTAGTTATTAGGTATTTCCAATAGTGTCCTGATAAAAGAACATATGTTTTAAAGAATTCAGAGCTTCTGAAAAGTCCTGTCACGATCAAACCCCTAACAGGCTAAGAGTGGTTTCATGATGCTAACTTGCGACTCTTTCTGCCTGATTTTAATAGGCTGCCAGAGAAAAGAAGTTGAATGGAAAGGGATTGGAACCCAAAATCAGTCATTTGCAAGGCAATGAAATTGTTTGGTCTTCATTGGATGGCTTTAACATATTTATGATCGAGCTGGTCCTCTTCGAGTGTTGTCATAGCGGTGGTGTGTGTGATCCATCCTATTTAAGTTGTGAACTTTTCGTGAACCTGATGAAAAGTCTTTCAAAGTGTGCTTGTCACTGGAAGCTGAAAAACAACATTTCTCATTTTACAAGGGATTGGGTTGACAGTGCAATCTCCTGCTGAGACAATGATGCAGCGAGCAACAGTGAAATTCACGATTTGGCTGGAAAATAAAAGACATTAATAAACAGAAATGATTGTATCTCCATACACTGGACTTGTATGTACAGTATATACATATGTCACTATATCATTCAAATTCAGCATATACTCTCTGCCACTATTGAAGTTGGTACCCTCAATTGTCACTTGTCCATCTGCAAAGAAAATGTATGAGCTCGTGATATGACTATTAAAAATAAATAAATAAAATCAACATCTTACACATGATGGCCCTTTTGTCTGAACCACCCATTTTAAAATGTGTGAGTCTGTTAATTTGACAAATGATTCGCCCACCTAAGGTTGGAAAGTGGTTCGCTTTCTTGGACAACACAATGGTAATGGCTCATCAAACATGCTTTTTCCCCCTGAAAAGTGATAGTGTTAGGTTGAAAGAATTCTGCCTAAAAGCAGCGATATTTATAATGTGACAGAGTGCCTAAAAAAGACTCCAACAAAATGCTGTTGTAAAAATTTGACTGTCATGACCAAAGCATTGTGACTTCAACAATAGGTTACAATTAATATACAGTCAAATATTAAACATACCCTTATTGTAACCACTGCTTATTAAATCACATAAAGGATTCTTGTCTTCCGTAATGTCCACATTTTTGTTAAAGCTCTAACGTTGGATGACTTTGAAGTGAAAGAAAAAATGACCTAGAGGTGGGCATGTAATCAAGCGTAATGATGCATTCTAGTCAGCAATATTTAAGATTTTACTTCAAATTATACATTAAAGACAATAACAGAATAAAGACAATTAAAGTCAAGGACTTTACACTAGTGCTGACTGCCAAGTTTGTTTTAGAGTCACAGTGTTATGATTTGATGTTGACAGGCAGTGTGCTCCACTGGGTGCAAGCTAATTTAAAAATCAGGCATAGAGCAGCAGATGCCAGATTAGTGTCAGACTGAAGTGACTGATGAGGAGTCTCCTGTCCGCAGTATATCGTAGACTTCCGAGAGTCCTGCACGTTGCACCGTTTAAATATACAACAACAGTTTTGCTTCTAAATTATCAGTTTTGTTAATGGTTGTTGAAATGACAGTTTATTGGCATTGAACCCATATGCATAGCAGTGTCTGAAACTCATGACAAAAAGTGGACACCCGGGCAAACAACTTTGGAAAGTTTCCGACCCGGCCATGAAGTTGCCTGCGCCTTTTTTCACAACTTAAAACACAAAAAGACGTCTAATCGCCAAAAAAAAACCATTGTTGTGAAGTATAAAGGTTTTTTTTTTTAATCAAGGAAGTGCCTACCACAAATGCCCTCTTGTCTAATTTATGGTAAATAACCCTTGCTGAAGATTTTGCCCCAGTTGTGGTTTGTTGTCATGGTGCACAATGCAATGTTCAATTGCCAAACGAACGTTTTTTGGCAATTTGCATACACGGCACCAGCAGCCAATCAGAAGCCTGTTTCGGACTACACCCTGACTGAAAAGTGTACTTGAGAGTTTTGAAAGCTGCTGAGAAAGAGAAGTCCGCGTGGCTTGTAGCGTTTTGTTTGTGGCTTTTGCGTTCGTGAATAAAACAAACTTTTGATTTGAAAAAAATCGATTCTATTTTCTTAAAGAAGTTGTCGGCCATCCGGGCCGAGACGTTTTGAAAATTGTACGCCCAATGTAAAAGTTGTACGCCCCGGGCCACCGGGCAGACGCTATTTCAGACACTGTGCATAGCAGCATTTCCATATCTTCTTTCCATATCGATATTGCCAGCTTTCTCTGCACTGCAACCGCAAAGGCAATGTGAGAGAGGTCACCGATTGTACAAGTTGATCATCAATACAAATTCCACCTACTAGAACAGTGCGGAATGAAATCAATGTTGTCAAAAAGTATACGACACTTTTATATAAGTCTGAGGGTGTTCAAGATCTGTTGCTAATGACTCAAAACAACACCCGACCAAAGTTCAAGCCCCAATCTATGTATGGCCTTGGTTGGGAGCACATTTTCACTCTGTTCTAGTATTTTTTTTTTTATCCTCTCTTGTCTGGAAAAAGACTAAAGGCGCTAGCTTTTATTCCTATTCCCATTTGGTGTCATGACTCAAGGGCAAGGAGGTGCCAGCAGCTTGCAGGGCTTTGATTGACTCAAGACCACGGAACACACTCAAAGACACAGAAGAAGCGACAGAACAACGACCTTCAAATAGCTGGTTTTTACCGCCTGCAGAAACGTGGCGGTTTCGTGGCACATGAACAGTAGAGTGTTAATGGTGAAAGTTGCATTTCCTTTCAGCATGCTATACCAAAAAGTGGAGTATGGCAGTTACTAGAAATTTTGTAGCAGTCAGCCTCAGGTATATGTAAGAGGGATAATTGCCACAAATGTCAAATAACCGTCCTCAAACATCATTGGCCTTGTGAAGTAGGTGGATTAGTAAATATAGAAATGACACTGATTTTACATAATCCTATTTTAGAATGCAGAATGTTTGCGGCAGGCTCTAAGTCCAGCTGTGTGCTGAGTGATGATTCTTGTTGATGAGATTTTGCCTGATGTATGACTCTAGTCAACTCGCTCATTAAAGTCCAGTTTGTTTCAATGGTAACATTTTTCCCCGAAAATGTCCATCATTTGACAGACAGTTTGTCATATTTTGCAAGAGTCTTTTCTGTCATATTTTGCAAGAGTCTATGCTTCAACTCCTCACTGGTGTAAAGTAAATACATTTATATACAGTGGGGACTCGGTTTACGAACACCTTGCCGTACGAATTTTTCGGTTTACGAACGTTAAATTTATGAAAATTAAACCTTGGAGTACGCACTACCTTTCGGGATACACATGGAGCGCCGCCCCACCATGGCTGGCGAAATAATCTTCGGCGGAAGAACACCAAAGCACACGACCGAACAGCGCCCCAGCCGGCCTACCTTTCCACACCCCCTTTCCCTGAGTGCACACGTCGATCCTCTTCACGGATTTTTTACAGATACTTTTGCTGTTATGGGACCAAAAAAGACTCCACCACAGGCTTGTGTTCAGCCGAAGAAGCCAATCAAAATTACAGCCAAGGAGAAGAAGGAGATCATTGAGAAACACGAACGAGGTGTGCATTTGTCTGATTTAACATCCCAGTACCAATATGCTAAGCTGCGTGTGTTGCTAAAGGTGTTTCCGTGCTGTCAAAGCAACGGTCTGGGGCAATAGAAGAGGTTGAAAAACTTCTGTTAATTTGGATTAACGAAAAGCAGTGAGCCGGCGACAGTGTGAATAAAGCAATTACAGTAAAGTCTCGTTATATCGATACGCAAGGGAATCCGAAAAAATATCGATATAACCGGGACTATCGATATATCCGATCCTGTGGGGGGGGGGGGGGGGGGGGGCGTAAATGCGGCATCTTTGTTATGGCATGTAATTTCATCATTGGGTTCATGGATTGCGTATCTAACATGTTTTTTGTACAGTAGTGAAGTGAAAAATAAAGTTGTGCATAAAATAAAAACGTCTTTACACTTTTAATGACTATTTCCTTTCAAAAATGCAACCAACCAATGCTAAATCGTCAAGTTCTATTCACACGAAGCCACGAACGCCAGCATGTACAATCATATAAAAAACAGTGATTGTTGTAAACAATAAAGATATCTGGATGCAACACAATTAAATACTGTACATGGATGAAAAACCAAAACTGCAACGTTTACATAACTTACGTGACGTTCGAGAGTGGCTGAATAGAATGCCGGCGCGCAGCTGTGACGTTACAACAGCTTTTTGACTGACTCAAGAAACACAAAAAGTGATGTTGGTTGCCCTTTAATGCACAGTATGGAATGTACAGTCATTTTCAAAATCATGACGCTTCAGCAGACAACACAACAAACATTGTTGCAAAAAACGCTTGCATTCATGTAACAGTACATGTACATAACACTGCAATTAGTATGTATGTAAGCTATTTAAAAAAGTCATCAATCTTCTTCTGCTTCCCATTTTTATATTTTAATATGAACACTTCCATCTTGTTTAACGTTTCTAAAAAACCGGATGCATTTTCTACGGATTCAAAGAAAGATCGCGTGTCCGCAACCCCTTGCAACGCTTTTGTCGAAGTTGCAAAAGGTGTGCATTCAGTCGCTACTTCTTCATCGTCATCAGCATCATCATCATCACGGGAATCTACTGTGGCATACTTGGCTTTGACCTCCGCTGCGATATCCGCATCTGATGAGCTTGGGAATGTCGCAATGTCTTTGTCGACTGCGACATACGATGCAATGTCGGCGACTTTTAGCTTTTCAGCCAACACTGCAAGAGGAATGTTGTCGTCATCCTCTTCGTTAGCTGCAGATGTTTCCTCACTGCACCCTGGATTTTCAAATTTGCAGTGACGGAAGCAGTTCTTGATGGTGTTTTCGGACACCGTGCTCCACGCTTTGGAAATTGCTCTGATGGCATCCAAAACAGTCCATTGTTGACGACACACGAGCAGCCGTCTGATACACACGAGCTGCCGTCTGAAAATGGCGTCTGCTTGGGAGAGCTGCTCACGTAACAAGACACGTGACCAAGTTGACCAATGGCGCGACGGATATATCGATGTAAACAACAAAAATGGCCGGCGGGGGATGAAAAGGAGCACCGTAATAACCGGATTATCGTAACAACCGGGTATCGTACTAAACGGTACTAATTATACATAAAAAGACTAGAAATGTGCAAGGGAAATGAAAATAATATCGTAATAAGCGGTACTATCGTTATAACCGATATCGATATAACGAGACTTTACTGTATATCCGAGAAAGCACGGCTAGTTCACTCTGATATCGTCATGCGGCAACCTGGAAGTTTGCCGTTTATTGATACAAGGGATCATTCCTCGAAATGGTGAAAGAAGAAGGCTATGTTCCTCAGCGAATATTTAAGACAGATGAGACCGGCCTTTTTTGGAAAAAGATCCCGAACTGGACTTTCATAACACAGGAAGAGAAGTCTGAACCCCATTCCATCACAAAGGTAAATAAAACGACTTTATTTTACAGTACAGTTAATTTCTTTAATTACAGTCCTTATGGAATGTGACTCCTTTCAAACTGCAATTCTCTCCAATCTGCCACTCCATTCCATCAAGCCATCAACGACCACCACAAAGGTAAATAAAATGACTTCTTCTTTCATTACAATACAATTGCACATATATTATACATAGAATAATGTATATTGTTTGTAGTTTTAAGGCTTATTTAGTTGAAAAATATATTTTATGGAGACCTGGGAACGGATTATTCTTATTTTAATGGTTTCATATGGGAAATTAATTTTTGGGATACACACTTTTCACCTTACACACGCTGTCTCTGAACCAATTAAGTGTATAAGCCAAGGTCCCACTGTAATTGGTTGCCTGCACTTTTGCAAAAGTACCAATGGGATGAGTACCAAATTGTTATCAATTCTCACGCACCATGCCCCCTGCACATCAACACACACACATATATATATATATATATATATATATATACCTGTCTATAAAAATCTATAAACACACACACACACACACACACACACACACGCACGCACACACACACACACACACACACACACACACACACACACACACACACACACACACACACACACACACACGCTACACACCACACCGTCACAATTCTTCCTTCATTTTTTAAAGGAATTAACAGTGAATTGCTGGTATGAAGAAGGCAAGAGATGAGAATGACCCCCCCAACCAGTGCCCTTATTTGTTGTGTGATCCGGAGCTTGTGGTAGTGAACAGAATTTGAGGTCTCTCACTGATAGGGTTCACAGTAAAAAAAGACCAACCTCCAGTCAACTTCAATTACGGCCTCATGTAGTTATCCCAGAGGTGCTGTATAGGGCCTTAAAGGGTGAATCAATGAGTTGACAAATTGCTGTGGACAGCAACCCCGTTTTACTTGTTACGCTGTTGTAGCATGCCTGACTGCTGTTCACCTATTTATATTGGTGTGGCTTATTTTCTGCTAGTGGTTTTAATAGCTTGTTATATGTCTAAACTAGTTTTTTTTAAAAGCTCAACAACATCCATTCACATGCACACTATCTTTCAGATGTTGAGGAGTTCCTTGTTTCTACTCGTCATTGAAATCCTTTTTTCCCCATCTCGGCATTGTGTGATTCTTGATTTGTAGACACACGCAACATTTGTGTGACTCTTTACAAGTCAAGTTTACAAGTGTTCCATTAATCTACCATGCATGTTTTTAAAATGTGGGAGGAAATTGTCATACTAGTAGAAAATCCCCACAGGGGTGGATATGCAAATTCCACACAGGAGGACCAGTGCTGGATTTGAAGCCTACACCTCTGCGACGTCCTAACTCCCGATAGTTGCCTACTGTGCCACCTAGGATATGTAGCATCATAGCACAATAATGTAATTAACTTCCTGAGTTACAAAAACTGGGAACATGGATGTGTTGAGACTGCGTGCATGTATTGTACAAAAATATCTGACTGAAAGAGTCAGCATGAGTGGATGGGTAGAAGATTACACATTCCAATTGCACTTATTTACTCCCACAGTATGATGGATGAAGTTATAAAAATAATTTTGATTTATTTGGCAATGAATATTCAGCAAAATACTGAAACAGTGAAATATTTTCCGACTTCACTTCAGCAAACAATGATCATGACCAGTTAGTGCCGACTTACGCTTGTGTGTTTTGTAGGTACTATATGGTCCTTGCTATGAATAGGAATAAAATGCAAATAGGGCTAACTGTATTCGGTCAGCTCATATTTACATTCAGAAAGGTAATGGTGTTGGGATAAAAGTGGTTCTTGAGTGTGTTTGTTTTGGCAATGACACACCTGGAGTACTTTCTGCAAGGAAGCAGGTTAAACAGATGATAACCTAAGTGTAAACTTTCACGAACAATGTTTCTGTTAAAACAGCAAGAGGTGTTCTGAGAGGGCAGCCGTTGGCCGATATGCTTTTGTTGAGATTATTTTTCCCCTTGTAAACTAGGATTGCAGGAGAGGATGGAAAGACCATTTGGTATAGGATACAGGGTATTCATTATTTTCTTTTTGTTCCATCAGTCATTTTAATGTAGTAGCTCATATAATCTGCACTGTCAATCTGGCTGATGGCATTGAGTCTCTGCAAAAAGCGTCGTGTTGTCATATTTGATGTAGAGACAGCAACCATTTTCCCACTGCTCAGTATTCGTGAAGAAAGGTATATCCAGTTCACCCGATGACGCATTCGCTTTTTGGAATGGGGATTACAATTGCAGTTTCACCTCCGTTTTATAGGCACCATGGATAAATGAGTAGAGTGGGTGTCTTGTAACAGGGGGCCTGTCGCTTTGACTCCTTTGGTTCACTTGAGACCTCTCGGTGTCCCCGAGGAAAATGCTGAACACTCAGTGGTTCCTTTTGTTGTCACTAAATGTTGGTAACTGGGGGGATATATATATATATATATATATATATAAATAACCAAATGAAACCAAGAGTAGAGTACACAATAAAAAAATCATATTTTATTAATGTAAATGTTAAATATAAAAGTATTTCCACTCACACTGGAATTTCAAGTCACTAAATACAATACCACACTCGCCTATGGTCCTGGGCCGTGGTAGGTATCTATTGAAAATTTATGTTGATTATTAATCAGACCACACTGATATTTTTTCTCTTTTTTTTCCCTCTCCGAAAGCGTTCCAACAGGCACCCACGCAGGAACGTTATTAATTCACCACATTTTCTCTTTGTCTCTGCAGGGAAAGAAGAGTATGTTGCAACCTTCAAAGGATCTGAGTTCTTCTGTTACGACTTGTCCTTGAACCCGATTCAAAGCAGCAGCGATGAAATCACATTGTCATTCAAAACCCTCCAGAGGAATGGACTGATGCTGCACACCGGCAAATCGGCCGACTACGTCAACCTGGCATTGAAAAATGGGGCCGTGTCTCTTGTCATTAATTTGGGGTCTGGAGCCTTTGAAGCTCTGGTGGAGCCAGTCAATGGGAAATTTAATGACAATGATTGGCATGATGTCAAAGTAACAAGGAATCTACGTCAGGTAACAGTACTGTGGATGAACAAGATACCTACATGATATGCAACATTCACTTAAATCATGACCATCATACAGTTTCGTACGGTGTAATCCTCGGATGCCGAAATTAGACTGCTGAATCAAAACTTTGCCTTTGTCAGGTGGAGATATAAAGCCGAAAACAACAATTTGAAAGCGTGAAGACGAAAATTGCTTTTAATTTTTAACTTATGTTACGTTATGGGTTCCAGCTTTATCATGTCATGTTTGAATGACATTAGCAAATTTCCCCATTGTGGGACAATTACAGGCTTTCTGATTCTGATTAACCTCAAAATATGACGTCATTGTTATTATAAGGATTTCCGAACTTTAATGTTGAATAATTTATTGAATTGGGTGAGAAAGCAGATGAGTGGAAGAAACAACAATTTTTTTATATAAAGTATACTGTAAACCGATGAAAAGTTTTCTTCAGCCGTCATCTGTACTTCTTTGAAGGTGTCGGATGTTTCGCTTCTTATCCAAGATGCTTCTTCAGCGAACTAAAGTCTTACTGGTAGTTTCAGCCCTATACAGAAGCAATACGTCCGACACCTTCAAAGCAGTACAGATGACGGCTGAAGAAACCTTTTCATCGATGGACCACTCCTGTACGACTGAGAGCTTACACAGACGTATACTGTAAATGTTTTTCATTCACTTAATACAAAGAAATGATATACAGTGGTACCTTGAGTTATTTGTGACCAAACACATTATTCAAATGAGTGGTCGTTATTAGGCTTGTGAAAAGTTTGTTTGTGAGCTGCCCTTTTGAATCAAATGCGTTGGAGTAGGGACACATGCACGATAGGGGCCCCACAGGAGCAGACTTTATTGCTAATTTCGCTGATACCTTAAATGGTATGAAAATCAATAACATTTACAACATATTCTTTTCTTGCAGATAGTGTTTTTTAGGTGTTCAATTACCTGACATGAATCTGTTGTAAATTAGCTATCAGGTAGCCAGAATGAATT
Organism: Hippocampus bargibanti; assembly: GCF_051943395.1. Taxonomy (NCBI): domain Eukaryota; kingdom Metazoa; phylum Chordata; class Actinopteri; order Syngnathiformes; family Syngnathidae; genus Hippocampus; species Hippocampus bargibanti. Next base: position 14,410,595 of record NC_142746.1, read on the forward strand.
TAACACAACTATTCCGCGAAATCAAACTTAAAGGACAACCGACGTCCCCGGAAAAGTTGTGTCCATAATTTGTAAAATGACTTCTACTGAGCGTATTTTACAAAGATTCCGCCGCATATCGCTATATTTTACATTTTAAGACTCTCGCTGAATATTCCGGAAGTCTCGTTTTTGAGTTGATGACAAGTCCTCACCCTACGTCACTGAAGGAACGCCCCTCAGTGAGAAAGGACATACCTTGCATCACCTCAATGCATTTTGCAATACTTTGTTTGGTCTGAAAACTTCGTGTTGTTTGATTGGATTGGATTTGTCTTTATTAGTCTCACAGTGGAGAAATTTACATTGATCCATATTGATAGCGAAATTAGAAGGAAAACACATACATAATGCGATGGTGAATCCTTGTGTGTGGCACCGAGCATCTATTTGATATTCACTGACAAAAATTGTGAGGAATTAATCAGCCCGTTTCCACTGAACTTTCCACAGAGCTTTGTCGCCCTCTTCTGCCTCTTTTCGGTGCTACATTCCCCCCCTCCAAGATGACACAGATTCGGTGCTACATTTCCCCCATCAGAATGACACGGAATAAATTATTTAATCGATTGCAAACATGTATGCTTTCCTCTTCAGAACTATTTGAATCATATTCATAACTAGATGAATAACAAGAAAGCATATTCTCCGAATCTGAAGCCATTGTTTTGATTCTCGAGCGAGGCAAGACGTCTTGCCATGACACCACGAACATGGGGTCGGGACCTTCTGAAACTGGCCACTTCCGGTTTCAAATTGAAGTACTTTTTAGACACTTTAAGTAATTTTGATTTTTTTTTTTGCATTTGAATAAAAATATCATACTGCGTGTTTTGGGTATTTTAGATGCTATAAAACGTTTTTCTGATGTCAGTTAGGAAACAAAAAAGTGACATCGGTTGTTCTTTAAGTATGAGAACTTATTAGGAACATAGTTTTGTTACAAAAGATTGGAATGTTAGTGTGTCAGATATTTCCTAAATGATTTGCAGGTACTTTGTACAAAGGTCGCATTTGTTCTCCTATATTAGGCACATTTATTTGTCATAGAGATGTTGTCATGCAGTCAATGTGAATGATGAACTTTATACTAGATGGCTGATGTCCGCGTACTTCTCTGCAAACCCTTCATCAGGTAGAAGAACATAATCAGAGTACCATAACAATTCCCTAACTGTCTTTTTCAATTTAATACGTTGCCTCTGAAATGTTTGGATTGGTCTTTTTGCCTTCCTCTGCAGTGAAATGGTTCTACCAAGTAAATTGAAGTCAAATACAGAGAGGAGGTCCAGTTGTGTGTGACTCTAGGGGAAGCTTGTGGACAATGTCCACAAAACACACTCTTGGGACACAAGCTAAGCACATGTAACCACCAATAACAATTGACAAAGACATTATCAGAAATGTCAACTAATGTCAACATGTAGAACTTCATTGACTAAGATCTTACACCTAGTCGACAAATATATGTTTTTGTATTTATTTTTAAATAACGTAGGTCTAGGTCTGCTTTTTTCTTGTGAACATTATTTTGCCCTACTACCTCTCTGTGACTAACATGCTTCAAAACAAACTAACATCATCCATGGAATGTGTCATTCTACTAACCACGATGGTTTTTGCCCTTTTAACAATGTACTAACAGTATTGACCATCATATATGATTTGAGTAACAATCGTTATTCTGTTCACAGTTTTTAATTTCCTTTCTCCCCCCTTTTCCACAAAGCACTCAGGCATTGGACACGCTATGGTAAACAAACTACATTGTTCGGTAGATATCATACTAATTGTTCCTCAGTTTGGGTTTGCCGTGTATTTTCTTTTTCCCGCTTTTCTTTTGTACTTTAGTCATTTACAAAAACAGGCAATTAGCGGTTGGTACTCTTCTGCTTACTTTTCAGATTTATTATACGTTTTTTGATTTGTTTATTTTCTCCCTCATTTGTATCTTCCTAATCGTTTTTGCTTTGTACTTGTTTCCTGTCCAATTTTGCTTGAGACACTCATTTATAAACCTCAATTCGAATATATTTTATATTAGGATCCCTTCGCCATCTGGCTGACCTTCCTTTGGCTCTTCACTCATTTGGCATGGCTTTCATTTTTACTACATTTTTCAACACATGCCATTTGTCAACTTGAATGTGACAGTTGAGCTGTGGTTGTCTTCTGCATTCTCATGCCTTATTGTGGTTTGGCAGTGTCCATAAGTTTTTGCATGCATCTAATGCAACTAGCAAGTGTTTCCGCTGTCCGTGACCCAGTCACTTTCTTTTTGTATGAAAATGATCAAAAAGACAAGAGTGACTGATGTGCATGCTTATTTTTTTGTCTTTGCCCATTCTTCAAACACTAATTTTGCCTTACATCGCATGTACTCCAACACTATCATCTGACTTCTTTTTAGAGCAGTTCGTTCAGTGGACTAATATTTGAGTTAAACAAGCGCAGTTAACATTCTACTAACACCATTTTTGTGTCTGCTAAATAATTTTAAGTTGCATTCGAGGCTATACTAACAATGTATCCTTAACAGTTCACTAACTCTTTAAAACAGCACTCCTTTTGGGGGCATGCGGTCCCCCAAATAATCATTTGGACAAAATAACAGTACAAGAAAAAAGACATGAACAGACATGAAAATGGGTTTCTGGAAAATAAGTTGAGGAAAACTCATCTCTGACGGGAAGGAATAAAGGTAACGTAGGCTGAGTATAGTATTTCTTCTCGCTGTGCTTTGTTGTCTAGGTAACAATATCTGTTGATGGAATTCTGACGACCACGGGATATACGCAAGAGGACTACACCATGCTTGGCTCCGATGACTTTTTCTATGTGGGAGGGAGTCCGAGCACAGCGGACCTGCCTGGGTCTCCAGTGAGCAACAACTTCATGGGCTGCCTCAAAGAGGTAAATACCACTTTGCGCTGTGATTTGAAGCTATCGAGGAGTCAGAGTAACACTTAAGAACTCCATAAACTCTCAACTTCCTTTCATAACTTTGTTGCTGTGAAATGTAAATTTCTCCACTGTGAGACAAAAAAAGGTAAATCAAATCCAAACCATACTTCCATATTGTGAGGACTTTTTCTTGTACTCACATTCATACACATATGCCCATACAAGCACATGCACAAAAGCTTTATTTTGCTTCAACAAGCTCACAGTGAAGATACATATTTCTCAATGTCCTCCATACTCAAGAGGCGCGGAGGGATCCATATGAAATGATCTGTCTCCATATCTCAAATCAATAGTCTCAAACTTTGGTCTTGAAGTGTACAGTGATTTTAAACTTGACTGACAAATTTGGTGCCGTTGTTAAATGCAGCTTCTTATATCTTGTGCAGCTAGTGAAAGTACAATTTTTTTCTCATGAGCACTTTGAGACAGTAATTCATGCCTTTGTCACATCTCAGCTCGTTCACTGTAATTCACTTTACTTTGGAATAAGCCAATTCTCCTGAAAGCATATCCAGCTGGTCCAGAATGCTGCTGCTCACCTCTTGACTTGTACTCATTCAGCTCATATCTCCTATACTAATACAAGAATGCTATAAAAGACATATTGGCTTATTTGGTGTGTGTAGTAGTTACAATAATCATATCAGCAGCACAATACTCCATACACAGTAAAATACGTATAGCTCAGCTAGTAAAATATGTTTTCTACATGGTTAGTATTTGTTTCCCTAGCCTCATCAAAACACGCGAGTCACATTCACCTTGCCAAATGTGTTTAAATTCCCAAATGAGGCCTATTTAGAATAACCCCAGTCATCTTTGATCGAAAAATCTTTCCCTAAAATTAGCTAGTAAATGTCTCATTGTAAAATGCATTATTGGATGGTACAAAGGAATCCTGTCATTACTGCTACTCTTACTCAAGCGATGCTGTCATTATGCAGATTGGATAATAATGTGGTTATTGCTGTGTCTAATTTGTTTAAGCCCCATTACAGCAGCACTTTTCTTTCGGCAAAGTTGTCCTCATAGTGCCCCCTCTTGACACAGTGTAGCCGTTATTTGTCTCGCTGAGACGTCATCAACAGATTGCTGATTTTCATTCAGGGCATGTGTTAGCTTCTGCCATCTTACCTGTTAATGAAATGACTCGCGCCACTTATCTGCAAAACAAAATGACATAATGCAATGGTTAAGTGAGTAAGCAGTGGATATTTCTTTATGGTCGTGTATCGTAGTTCATATAAATTACAGTACTCTAAATAGACTTAATTGTAACGGAAAAAATGGTTTTCTGTGTTGTGTAATCTTTTAGGGTCAACCATGGGGTGAACTGAATTTGACCTTCCCTAAACGTTTTAAAGCTCACATCCAGCTAATCAGGGCTGCAGAGCATTTTTAACAACTTGGATACCCTGTGACAAGAAGCTGAAAGGGAAACTTCACGAAACATGTTTGATAAAGCCATTTCAGAGAATGTCCTATTTTATGCTATCGTGCGATGCTTCCAGTTTCTCTGTTACAGCATTCTGACGGTACACTGTGACACTCTAGGATTAGTGGCAAATGCCCCTCTGAGAACATCTCTTTTGTCAACTTGTACAGGGCAGTAGTGTTGATCGATTGTTAGGTGTATTCTTGGTCTCATGATGCCAGAATGTGAAGAAGAAGTGATGACAACTGTTAAAAAACACGTAATTGCACAGTGGAACATATTAGTCGATTGATGGATTGAAGACTCCTTGTGAATTTTTTTTATCCCGCACCTTGTTGGAGCGAGGCAAGTTGTGTGCGGGATAGTCATGGACTTTTATGGTTGTCTTTCAAAATCAACAGTCCAGTTGTGATGGCTTCCGTTCCTGGACGAATGTGAATATTTCCGGGCAATCCTTCCAGGAGTGCACGTCTACGGCAGAGAAAGTTGGAAATGTGTCCTTCATTCTCAGGGGATTACTTGTCAAGGGAACACTTTAACGTGGATTTGAAAACTATTGTAATATCTTTTGTTACATCAGCCCTGGAACTTCTCTGACAGGAAAAGCAATCAGCCAGTGGGTTTAACTTTACTCCACAGAACATCCCTTAAATCTTGCTAAGGGGACTCGGTAACTCTCTGAAAAGAGTGCATAGTCCTGCAGACTTCTCACTTAGATTCCATGTAGGCAACATCAGATTGTTTTTTTTATGCGGAGCACAAAGAGGACGTAAACAAACAAAAAATAACTAAAACTGTCACACTGACCTGTCATTCGTAAACCCACAATGTATTCACAAAAATATACCTGTATTTAAAAAAATATATTCCATTGCCAATTTACATATTCTTTTTTTTTCCTCTTTCTCACCAGGTTGTGTATAAAAACAATGATGTAAGACTTGAGCTATCAAGGTTGGCCAAGCAAGGAGATCCCAAGATGAAGATACATGGTACAGTGGCCTTCAAATGTGAAAATGTGGCCACCTTGGACCCCATTACTTTTGAGACACCCGAGTCTTTCATTGTCCTCAACAAGTGGAATGCAAAAAAGACAGGCTCCATCTCATTTGACTTCCGTACCACGGAGCCAAACGGGCTCCTCCTGTTCAGCCACGGCAAGCCAAAGCAACAGCAGAAGGATTCTAAAAGTCCCCAGATCCTCAAAGTGGACTTCTTTGCCATTGAGATGCTGGATGGCCACTTGTATCTGCTGCTCGACATGGGCTCGGGGACTACAAAGACCAAGGCAGTCAACAAGAAGGTCAATGATGGCGAGTGGTACCACGTGGACTTCCAACGAGACGGAAGATCTGGTAAGACCACTTCAAATGGGCAACCCTTCAAGAAGCTATCCATTGACTTCAAAAACATTGGCAAAATAAAACGATTTAGAAAAAAGAAAAGCAAAGCAAGGTAAAGTCTCAGTAAAAGACCTATGAAACCTCCATTGGCTATGTTATTTTATTGTTTAAAGAAAAATGTTAAGTGGTATAAACTTTTATTTCTCAATGAATATATAACACAAATTGTGGTTGCAACAACATGCATGTCCCTTTGGTATTGCAGACTAAGCATGTGCATTATTTGCTCATAAAATGTGATTGTGGATGTTTATTTTGGGAATCCAATATACTGTATTGAATGTTTTTGTCTTTAAGAAGACTGTGTAAGTCTATTGTTGTGATTAAACTGCAGATCAGATCGCATGTTTTCAGCCTTTCATGCAAAATTCCAGATGGGGGTTCACTGTTTTTTTGCACGCTACAGTATAAATGACAGTATAGCACTTCCTTTGAAACAGTCAATCCCGACTTGGCTTTGCCGTTTTCTTCTCTAGGTCTTTGACCATCCTCCATGCGTCAGACTTCCAGTCAAGTTTGCCTCAATATCTTTTTGGCCCCTCTTGTGACACGTCGTCTGATTAGATGTTGGATTCACTTTTGATTTTATTATTGAGGCTGTAAATTAGATGGATGTACTCGTTGTTAGTTTTTACTCCCCATTTTAAAAGTTGCAATTGAGAAGTAATTGTAACCAAAAGCAAAACGTTTGGTTCATAGTAAAGCTACAATGTGCACAATTATTCATCACTTTGGGTTAGAATTCAGCATTTTCCCCCTCTCACACTTTCTCCACCTCTGCATAGCACTAAGTGTTATAAAGCCAAAGTCATGTTTTGAAATGAAATATTCTGACTGTTATTCATGGTGGGGCAAACAAAAGACATATTCTGTCTTAGGTGGTGCTCATTATCTGTCATGTCCTCACATACATGCTACGGAACATCTTGTTGATCCTTTGCGAATCACTGTTCTGTCTACCATGTCGAAGTTTCCATGGAAACAGGACGTGGTCTCTCCCAGGACCAAGATAGTTGATACACAGTGCCGAGCTGTGGAGTAATGCCATTTAAGAATAATGTATCTTGTTTTTTATATATTCTAGAGAGGAAAGTGGACTTTCCTGAAAATTCCTCGAGATACAAATGCGAGCATGTGGCCGATCACATATGTATATAAATATTTAACTAGTATAATGGAAGAGCTTGTGTTCTATTACATTACTTTAAGTATTCAAGAATGCCACATTGTAATTTGAATTCCAATTTTCAGTTCACATTTCAATTTAATATTTCATTAAATTAAAGCAGTATTTTATAACCCAGTAAACATTCACCAATCGAGCGGGAGTGATAAACCTGAAGCATATGGTGCAATTTGTGACTCGTCAAATGTTCTATTAATACTCAAGACTGCCTGAAAACTCAAGTGCACCACAAGAGCCCAACGTAATTACCCCGCAGCCGGGTCTTCCATGAGCAACACTTGAGCTGAATCCTTGACAAGAGTGGGTAATGATCTTGACTGCATTCAGGCTCTTCCTACAGGAAGCAGATCTGTGAATGGACTCCGGCGACATAATGTAACCTCAACACATTAGAGACGTTAAGTGACACTCATCTTGTAAGGGCTGCAGAGTGGTGTCGGTCACAGATATATGGACATTGCTCTGTTGTGGACCGCACTTCCTGCCTCAGTGTGTGCACCATTGCCACACACAGCCACACACACCCGTTATGAACATGACTACACGTGCATCCACACCGAGTGAGGCAACACATCTCTAGAGTGCTCTCCCTACCGAGAATCCAATCACATAGAGAGATTTGGCTGTATCGTCCTAACTGGATTGTAGTAATCCTCAGTTTAACACATTTTGGGGATATGTGAGTGGAGTTAGGAGGTATCATGCCAAGTTGCGGATTGGCGGCTGATGCAGAAGGTACAAGAGCCTTACTTTCTCGTTTAACAATAGGGTAAGGGTCAAACCTCTTGAAGCCTTTGAACTTTATGGAGCTTCATCATCATTATTCATGTATGGTCTGCATTGTTAGTTTGATGAAGTGTCATCGTTTATCCAGTGCTGACTTCATTGTTCATCTGCACTGTTCTTTTATTGTTCTCTCCTACTCCATGCTCTTTACATAGACATCTTTATCTCCATGTTCCCATCTTGTACTTGATCCATCTCCTCCTTTTTTATGCTCTACAACATTCACACACGCACATGCCTGAACCCTTTTGGCGACAAATGATGTCCCAAACATAGTCCTAAATTGTGCGTATGTGTTACGGTCCATGTGCTACTTGCCTAGTGATGGCACACATCCCCAAGGGATTCTCTAGTGCCTTTCGACAATGTAGCAAGTATATGTTTGCACACTTCCTTTGGAGGAGTGTAATAAGAAAGCAGAGCACAAGGAACCCATCTTTTAAATATGCGTACAACCTCTTGTCTCCCGCTTACATCAATTTAGAAGGACTACATCTGAACAGAAAGATAAGGGGGAAAAACATCCTTTTGACTTCTGTTTGATTACTCATGAAATACTAGTATTCACTCACATGTAGATGTAATGAATTGTAGAGTAGTCATCACTTGATGGTGTGAATGTAAAAAAAAAACACAATAGCTATGCCATGGGAATAGGCATTTGACAAAAACAACAATAATCTTCGTCATCATCATCCTAATAATAATAATCATCATAAACACAATTATTAGTAATAATGATTGACAACTGGTAAAATCTATGGTAAATTGATCCAATGTCACTTCACCTGATACATAGCATGCAAATGGGTCCTTTTGCGTTTTTTTTTTTTTTAACTGAATTAGTGTGCTCCATTTTCCTCTTTTTTTTTCAAGACATGATGAGTCAATAGTCAATTCAACACATTAGAACAATGTTCAATTCATGGATACGTTCTGACCATGCCATCTTGTGCTTGTCATACAGTTTTATGGAGCCAGGCACAAATGTGAAGGTGGACACTCCCATCACTAACCACATTGACCACCCAAATGTTGACTCTGAGTTAAGTACCTGCTTTAGGATGAGGGAAACTTTTTTCACCAATGAGTTTGATATAGTGTGCTCATAAACTGTGACCTGAAGGGAGCTGTTCTGGCTATGTAACGGGCAGCCCTTGCCAAGTGTGCGAAGCTTGGAAGTCACAACAGATGTGGCTAGAAAGAACAGGGACAGTCCACGGTGGCAAGGACGCATTGGAACAGATGTTTGGGGCCAAGACCCTCAAAACGGGCAACAACATGTTGGTGGGATGAGTTTAATACCACTTGCCCCCCAATGTTCTTTCAGTCATTGTAATTCGTGTGAAAAAGTGCTGACTCATCTTGAATAAAGACAAATATTTAATATGATCATCTCATGGCACGACTAGAAATTTAACATGATACTGAGCATATTTGTCACACATACAATAAATATGATACAGTATTCAGATATGTGCATGCTTTATGGTAAGTGTGCTAAAATGTAAAAGGCCCCATTTAGTGTTACGCGTGTCCATAAAATGCCATACAGTCCTGAAGAAAATTAATTTTGGCTTCAGGGCTTCCAAATCTCTCAACCCAACACAAACAGTTTAAGAAGAAAAGTAACTAAGCCGTGCTCCCATTTCACAAGAAACAGTGAAAACATTTGGCCAGAGGCAATAGACTATTAGCCTCTCATATCTTCATTTGCAAGCATCTGCCACTCAAAATGCAAATTATTATTTTATGGCTTTATTA